>NW_028261386.1:75372041-75675374 GCF_051295495.1 Thamnophis sirtalis | reverse complement strand
TCTTTGTATTTTATATTATGATAAACTAATAACATGTAATACCACATAAGGTAATATAGTAATGAAAGATACCTACAGAAAATTTACAGTCATTCATTCATTCCTTTCTTTCTGCCATGTAGGTAAGTTGTAGAGTAAATCAGAGTACAGGAAACATATCATCAGTAAATGCCTAAGACTTTTAAAGATGCTTACCTGCCTTCACTATTAGCAATAGCACTTAGACTTATATACTGCTTCACAGTGCTTTACATCCCTCTCTAAGCAGTTTACAGAGTCAGCATATTTCCCCCAACAATCTGGGTCATTTTACCCACCTCGGAAGGATGGAAGACTGAGTCAACCTTGAGCCTGGTGAGATTCGATCTGCCAAACTGCTGGCAGCTGGCAATCAGCAGAAGTAGCCTGCAGTACTGCACTCTAACCATTGCGCCACCACAGCTCTTTTATTGCTTTCATACTCCAGAAGATATCCTTTCTTTTTCCTGATTTGTAACTTGCAGTTCTAAATCAGAGGTGTGAATCTCCCATGATCAGCCTCCATACCTTCATTGGAAGGAATGTACAGAAAAGATTTTACTATAATTAGAACGGCTAATTCAGACAGTTCTATCAGGTTTATTTATTGGCATTTCTGAGGACCTCTGAGAAATGAAACAGGCAAAGAGACACATCTGGAGTCCATGTTAATTTTTGCAGACTGCTTAGACACATCCCTACAGTTTTCTTGGCAAGATTTCAGAAGTGGTTTGCCATTGCCCACTTTTTAAAGCTGGGAGAGAGTGACTGGCCCAAAGTCACCCAGTTAGCTTCATGCCTAAGGCAGGACTAGAACTCAGCCTCCGGTTTTTTACTTGGCATCTTAATCATTACCTCAAACTGGCTGTCTTATTTCATGAATAAAATCACATTAAGTTCATTCTAAACTAGAAACCTGAGGGACAGAAACTGCTGACAAATCAGAGATAACATTTTATGCTATTTACCTGATAAATTTTTAAATTTATGAACATCAAGAAAATTGGTATTTGCTGCATTAGCTCTCTCATACATGGATTAGATTTAGAGGTCAGTCAAAACATCCAGGAAGGGGAGAAGAAGCTATATACAGCTGGTAGTCAATCATTATTTCAGAGAAAGAAAGAGGGAGGGGCTCCAATAGTTTTGGAAAATAGGTTGGTTAGCCATTCAAAAGTCCAGTCTTGGAGCCAACAGCAATAACACTTAGGCTTATATAACACTTTACAGTGCTTTTATAGCCCTCTCTAAGCAGTTTTCAGACCATATTGCCCCCAACCATCTGGGTCCCCATTTTACCCACCTCAGAAGGATGGAAGGCTGAATCAACCTGGAGCCTGGTAAGATTTGATCTGCCAAACTGCTGTCAGCCAGCAGAAGTGTCCTGCAGTACTGCATTCTAACCACTGTGCCACCAGGGTTCAATGCTATTAGAAAACTCCAACTCACAATGAGATGGGCGACAATAAATAAATAAATAAATAAATAAATAAATAAATAAATAAACAAACAAACAAACAAACAAACAAACAACCAACCAACCAACCAACCAACCAACCAACCAACCAACCAACCAACCAACTTATTTTCAGGATTCACTTTTACAGGGCAACAATTTCAGAGTTCTAGAGGATATAAATACAGTGTTTCCTCAAAAGTAAGACAGGGTCTTATTTTCTTTTGACCCCTGAAATAAGTGCTTGGCCTTATTTCCAAGGAGATCTTATTATTTTTGAGGTGCAGGAGGCAGTGGCCATGGTCACCTCGTGGCTACTGCTGTGTTGCAATATTTTCGGGGAGGGCTTATTTTAATGCATGCACTCAAAAGTCCTATGGGGTTTATTATCCGGGGACGTATTATTTTCAGGGAAACAGGGTATGTCACAATCTGGATTCAAAAATGCGATAGAAACCATAGTGGTTATTACACTGGATGTGGTAAGATATAGATAGTGGAATACAATTTACCAATTTTAGAAATGGCAAATCATTAAGAGTTTTACTTGATTGAGGTGATAAATAAATGGTACAAGTAAATGAGTAAATAGTTAAATAATTGAAATACTAAAACAGCCCTGAAAGAGCCCTTTTCTCAGTAGCTACTACTCTGTTAAGGTAAGTTAGCTAGGCTACCAAAGAATGACCTTCAAAGCACCCCCAGATTCCCAAGGGGCAGACATGAAAGGCAATGATCCCTGAGGTAATTCAATAGTACTGTAATCCCTTAGCAGCTTTGGGGATAAAACCAGCAGGAGTGCAATTTATTAAGAGAAAATGCCCTTAGGGGAAATAAGACAAAGTCAAAACTAGGAACATTTGGATAATAAAAATATTCTATGAAGTGTTTAAAAAGCAAAATTGTGATACCACTTCAAATAAGACTGTATTGTATCTCCCAGTTTCTTCAGCCAAATATCATTTGCTGCATTTCCACTGCAAGGATTTTTAGAAGCCTGCAAGGCTTACATGCGCTTACACATTAGGGCAATTGACAGCAGTGTCTTTGCTCCTATCAAACCTGGGAAATCTACAGTCTCAGTTAATTATTTTCACTCTGTAAATGCCACTTTCTGCAGAGATGTCCATGATTATCAGCTGATCCTACCCAATGAACCAACTACAATTTCCAGAAATACTCCTCCAAGAAAAAAAGAGCAGTAGCTCAAAACCCGTGATAGTCATGGACCATACTATAGTAGCCTGCCTAGCCAGAAAGGAAGAGGCTGATTGTGTCATATAACTTAGCAAATGTTCTTGTTGTGCAAGGGTTGGTGGGAAACCAGGTATTTTCTGGATGATATGGATATAGTCTCCATGAGAAATATATATTTCTAAAATATATCTAAAATATATGTATATTTCTTTTAGATAGATAGATGATAGATAGATAGATGATAGATAGATAGATAGATAGATAGATAGATAGATAGATAGATAGATAGATAGATAGATAGATAGATAGCGCTATGTCTGACATAGAGGTGGTTTTTGCCTCTAGTACCGGGGCGGCAGGGTGGCTTTTGCCCACTATCAAGAAAGCTTTCCCTGGAAGCTTTGTGGGGAAACCCTGCAGGCCCCGGGAAGGAACGGAGCAGGGTCAGGGGCGGCCCAGGGAGCCCCTGGGCAGGTCGCCAGAGGCACGGAGGGGATGTGGGAATGCGGAGGGGACCGCAGAGCTGGAGGAAGAGGAGGAGGAGGAGGGGGAAGAAGAGGAAGACTCCGGAGTTGGCTCATCCGTCCATCCATCCATCGGGTGGCTCAAGCACTGTGCTCCGTCTGCCCGGCCGCTGCTGCTTGCCTGCCTGGCTGCGATCGCGGAGCCCCGTTGGGCAGGGACGGCGCTGACCTGGAGCTGGATTGTGGTGGGGCGGCGCAAAGCAGGGGAAGTGACAGGCGGCGGGAGTGGGAGGCAGCCAGCCAGCCAGCCAGGCAGGGGCGATGCTCCATGCTGCCTGCCTGCTTCGACTGCCGGGGAGTGCTCTTACCTTCTTGCCTTACCGCTCCCCTCTGCGTCAAGGCACACCACGGGCAAATGGTCACCGCGGGGGAATCCCGCTCAGCTCTCCAGAGCCCGGCCGGGGGTTGATGATATCTGTGGGGCTTGGATGGAAAAGATGTGCACTTCCCCTGCCCCTAAATCCTTGCCGGTCTGCCAGCGCACTTAGGACAAGCAAGGCGCCACGATCCTCCCTCCCACCCTTGGTGATCAGTCTTCCAAGCGGCACAATGGGGCTTCGGCATGGCTTTCGGAAAGCCACGCTGGGGCTTTGGGGGGGCTTTCCCCCGCCCGACCTACTCCCTGCCTGGCTGGCCAGCCAGCACAAAGTCTCACCACTCTCCTCCTCCTCCCTGCTCAAGCGGCGACGGGCTTTATGGGACAACGGGGTCTCATTCCTCCCCTGGTGCGGCGAGCTCCAGTGGGCTGGACACAGGTGTGAGGGGCCTGGTAGAAGAAAGAAAGCACCAGCCCGCCAGCAGAGGCGGGTGAAACACCCGCTTCTGCTGGTGGGTTGCCCCTCTCTTCTCAAACAAGGCTGCCCTCCCTGCCTCTGCCCCTTCCCTCTCTTCTCAAACAAACTCTCTCTCAAATTGAGAGAGAGTTTGTTTGAGTGAAGTGAAGAAAGAAACACACGCACACACCCACACACAAATTACTCACAATAAAAAAATTACTTACAAATTAAATTACAATAATTTTGAATTCCTCCACCATGCCCCCTCCCTCGGACCCACATACCTGGCTTTTCCAGCTGTGTCAGAGGATTTCAACTCTCCTCTTGTCCGCCCGCCATTATGAAAATGTAAAAAATATAAAAATAAAAAGGCAACTTAGGCAAGAATTGCTGCTGCCAGATAGGAGGCAGAGAACCACGTGCCTCCTTTGCATAGGGAATTTTTCACCTTTAACCCTTGCTTAACTCTGAGCAAGAGTTAAAAGGCAAAAAAAATCCTTATGCAAATGAGGCCCGTAGTTCTCTCACCTCCCCCTGCAGTTAGCACTAAGCAGAGTCATCCACTGTGACTCTGTCAGCAACTACCTTAGCCTTTTTCATTTTAATTTTTCTTTTATTTTCCTCATGACACTGGTGAGGCACCGCCTCCCCTGCCTCCCCGTCCCTGATGGAGACTATATCCATATCTTCAATATAGATAGATAGATAGATAGATAGATAGATAGATAGATAGATAGATAGATAGATAGATAGATAGATAGATAGAGATAGAGATAGAGATAGAGATAGAGATATATAAATAGTTAATGAGATTGTATACTGCCAGAGCTACCAGTCAGGATATTTAATTGTAGTTAAGTTTAAGCATGCTACACAAGTCTTTTTACAATACACACTTGCTGAATCTCTGTAATGAGCAATTTATTAATCTGAATATATATATATATATTTAAATAGTTATCTTGAGTGGTGGTTGCAATACAATTGTCTTATGAGAATGTCTGCTCTCTTCCTTTCTCTTTTTTGAAGAGAGTGGAGTAAAAATAACTCTAATCATTTACTTTGGAAAACATAACAGGAGTTATTTGTCAACACCAAGCCTCCTGCAATTTAAGAGATGAGAGTTTAAAACAGCAAAGACTCTTGGGCTCCCTGAAAGGCTAACATATTTATTATCCCAGAAGCTTTTGTGGGTCACTGTTCACTTCATCAGATACACAGAAAACTGTCTTAAGAAAAGTGTATCTTTCTTTGCACAATATTCTGTGCATTTGATGAAGTGTCTGTGAGCCACGAAAAAAGTTTCTTGGATAATTTTTTCCTGGTATTTAAGATGTTCACAAAACAATTGTGGTACTGCATCTAACTCAGCCTGTGAGAACTAGAATCTGTCTGGAAGAAATTATCTCAACACCGTACAAACCCAATTCTTCCCTGCAAGCTTACAGTCTGACAAGCACATTAAAAAGAGAAGGGGATGGGAAGAGAACATGAAATCCATTCAAATAATAATTCAGACATAAAAGAATAGAGACGAAAGCTGTTCATCAGAAAGAGGAACATCAAAATGAGTGTAGCATCTTCTTCTGTCAGTAACACGGTCAAGTAGAATAGCTCCCAATAAAACCCAATTTTGTGAAAAGAAGAACCAGGTGACTTATTATCTAATTGCTCTTGTGATTGCCACCCATAAGTTTTGCAAGAAGAAAACTTTCACTTTTTATAGTTTCTTTCAAATATGTCCACATGAAACAGCTTCTGCACTACAGAACATTTTAAATTGATTTCTATGGTAGCTGCTCCGAAGCAACAAATTGTTATGCACTCACTGGGTATGATTGCAGGATTTTCTCTCCTGAAAAAATGTGAATAGGTCAGAATGCAACAATTTGTGTCCATGCCGCAGCCCTTAGTTTCAGTAGTTTTAACAATAAGAGAATGCTAGAGACAATTTAAAAATTTCTAGCACAAAGAACCAAACATCAAGATAGCTTACAAATGAAGGATTTCCTGTGCAAGAAATAAACAACTACATCTTAGACCCTATTGTGTGTAAAAAGCTGAATCCTTTCATAGTTTGATCTCAAACTGCAATGCAAATAAAAGAACAGTGTGAAGCTATTTCTATTCTAGTTTATTCTATTCATTCTATTCTGATGTAGAGGGAGAAACTGAAATTATAAAAGGAGGATCAAGACCAAATGTAAACCAAAAAATAAAAATGTATTGTCTAATTCATAGATCACACATTTGAATTGTATTCATTGTTGCAATTCTGGTATTCTTCAGGTATCTATGTGTGCATGCATGAATGTTCTATTGCTAACTAAACCAAAAGTAAATAGTTTGGTTTAGTGGTTAAGGCACCAAGTTAAAAACTGGGAGCCTTGAGTTCTAGTTCTGCCTTTTTATTTTCAGTTTTCCAGCAGCCTCACTGATTTACTTTATCTAAGACAGAGGTGTCAAACTCAAGGCCCGGGGCCAGATCCAGCCCACAAGATGCTTAGATCTGGCCCAAGGGGCTGCCCTGGAAACAGCAAAGGACTGGCCCTTCCAAGTTCTGTTTTCGCTAGCAGAGGGTTGCAGGAGGCCATCACAGCTGAAAACGAAGCTCGGGAGCCCATTTTTGCTGGCAGAGTGCTCGGGCCACCACAGGCACCACCAACACGAATGATGTTGAGCTGGTCACTCCCCTGGCCATGGTCACCCCGGCCTTCTGAGGTCAAACACAACCCTGATGCATCCCTCAATGAAATAGTTTGACATCCCAGATCTAAGATAATCAATCAAATGCCTTGTCTTCTCCACCCTACAGTCCACCTCCATTTCTCATATTAGGGAGTTATTTTTTTTCAAAAGAGAGAAACCAAGATTAGCCTTTTTCTCCCCCCACTGCAGGGGTGTCAAACTTGAGGGTCATGGGCCAGATGTGTCACACGCTGGCCACACCCATGCCAAGTTTAGCAAAGAAAAAAGTTGTGATACATCATGTGATGACACCGTGACAACATGAGTTTTATGATAACAAAGGCCCACCAGATATTACCGTTATTCACATTCAAGGAGTTACATCAGGAGGAAATATCCATATGGAATTGGGAATAGTTTCCAGGAACATTTACTCTAAAATGATTTTAAACATTGTTTGTACTAAGTCTGGCTTAATATGCTACTTCAGCATTACAAATCAGATTTGCACCCTGCACTAAGCCAAAATAAATTCAGGTGTAATATAGCGTATGTTTTGTATTATTTATAAACTATGGTTATATCAGACAAACCTAGTCAACAATGGTTAATTTTGGTAAGGAAACAAACTATAGGTTGGTGTAAACTGTGAAGCCAGGCACAGAGAATATGAAAGAGGTAAGAGAATATCTTTATAGTGACAGATTGTTTCTCTAGGCATCTGTTGCGAAGTAACTCTATTCATAAAATCTACATTTGTTAGCATATTCAATATTTGAGAAGGCCAATATACTCTGACCAAAATCAGTACTGTACACACATCCTTAAAAATTGTCTGTCACTTAGAAAGCATATACCAATATGCATGTGGCAACATTATTTTTATTAGACTTTTGTGTGAGCAAGTTGATACGGGGGTGGAAGAAGAAGAGGCAACTCTTTTTTTTAAAAAAAAGATGATTCCTGAGAACTCCAGAAACATTACAATTCAACAATGTAATTTGATTACTTATCTTTAGAATATAGAATAACAAGAGTTGGAAGGGACCTTGAAGGACTTCTAGTCCAATGCCCTGCTTAGGCAGGGAAACCCTACACCACTTCAGACAAGTGGATATCCAACATCTTCTTAAAAACGTCCAGTGTTGGAGCATTCACAACTTCTGGAGGCAATTTGTTCCACTGATTAATTGTTCTAACTGTCACGAAATTACTCCTCAGTTCTAAGTTGCTTCTCTCCTTGATTAGCTTCCACCCATTGCTTCTTGTTCTACACTCAGGTGCCTTGGAGAATAGTTGGACTGCCTCTTCTTTGTAGCAGCCCCTGAGATATCGGAACACTGCTATCATGTCTCCCCTAGTTCTTCTTTTCATCAAACTAAACATACCTGGTTTCTGCAACCGTTCTTCATATGTTTTAGTCTCCAATCCCCTAATCATCTTTGTTGTTCTTCTCTGCACTCTTTCTAGATCTTTTTTACATTGTGGCAACCAAAACTGGATGCAGTGTGGATCTTTATATTGATTACTACTTAGAAATAGAAGTGATTTTATTGATCCACAAATTATTCTCATGGTATCCCATAACCTTCAGTATTTGGAATATATGTACAACAGGAGCAACCAAGGGCAGCAGCATAATAAATATGGCTCTCTGATTGTAATCTAATGTAATTGGCCTGCCCTATATTTCTGGAAAAAACCTTTCACTTACAATATATATAGCAGTTTTAAAACCCTTATTCAAAATACTGGCCTTTGACTAAAGTAATACAAAATCAGATTAATAATTATGCATTAAAATGCATACCTACAAAATTTTGCAACTTGATGCAAAATGAAGGAAAAGGATATGATGTAGTAAGTGGGGGGAAATAGATGCCAGAAAATAAGAGAGAAGAAGAACAAATCTCTTTAAATCTAATTGACAGCAAAACTACTCACTTTGAAATAATACCTTTCTATTGTTTAAAATCATTCTTACCTGCACCATCTTTTTATTCTTTAAATTTTTCACCTCTCTCTTACTGAGGATCTTATCAATTCCATCCAGTCATGAACTTGGTATTCTTTTTATTCTGCACCCTTTCTTTTTATATTTGTTTTGAATTTTTTTTTAAATTCAACATTAAAGGTTCAGGAAAGTGGAAAAGACCTCAGAAAGTGCCAATATGAAGAAAATCTTTGGAGAAAAAGACTGTACTGAAGAAAGACTGTAACTATAACTCAGTGGTAGAATTTTTACTTTGCCTGCAAAAGATCCAAAGCTATTAAACCCTTGGCCCCTCCAGGTAGGACTTCAGCTTGAAATCCTCCAGAGTGGTTTGTAGTTGCTGTAGAGAATGTTTTCCCATTTCAGCACATTTAAGATGGGTGGACGCAGTGGTGAAATTCATTTTTTTCCCCTACCGGTTTTGTAGGCATGGCTTGGAGGGCATGGCTTCGTGAGGCATGTGATTGAGCGGTTGTGGCCAACTTTACATCATTCATGGAAACCCACCAAGCCACACCCACCAAGCCAGGCCCAAAGAACCAACAGAAAAGTTTGCCCGGCTAAGTAGTGTTCAATCTTGCTGCTTCTTGCCTCTTTCTCTGTGTGTATGAGCCCAAGGAGGAGGAAACAGCCACATTGAATGCTGCAGCTAAACCTTTCTCTCTCCCTGCAGAGCTACTCAGAAGGCAGCCACTGGCCACAGTCTGTCCCTCCCCTCTCTCCCGGGATCATACCTTAAAGACTGTCTTCTGAGCATCTCAACTGTGACACCATCCCATCGGCTGCTGCTGTTGTCTTGCCCAGGTCCATCTGTGAGCGGCACCAGCAGGCAATGGGGTGCACAGTGGGAACAGGGCGGTAGGCATGCACACGCACCTTGCCAGTGCCGCTCGCAGACAGACCTAAGCAGGAGAATGGCAGCAGCCAAAGGGATGGTGTCGCAGCCAAGATGCTCAGAAGGTAGCCGAAAATGACAGCCAGCAGCTGGAGGCTTCTCGGCATGAAAGGTGGCCGAGCCTCAGGATGTCTCCCCCACCAAGGCGCAAAGGTTATAGGTTATAGGTTTATTACATTTATATGCCGCCCTATTCCCCGGAGGGAAGGTAGGTGAGCAAGGTGGGGACATGGAGGCGGCGGCTCTGGGACAAAGCCAGAGCTGGGGAATGGCGCATTCCCGGACTCGGTCAAGGCAGCAGGGCACCTCCGGAGCTTTGGGGAATATTGCATTTCTGGGCCCCGGCTCCTGACCCAAGGCAAAGGGTAAATGGGCAGCATGCATTGCTTACCTTTGGTGAGCTGAGCAGGCAAGGCGACTGGTGAGGTGATTAGCTGGGCTGCGTGGAGAACGCAACATATATAGGGCAAGAGTGGGTGGGCAGGGTGGCAGCTGAAAGGGGCAGGTGGTGAGCAGCTGAAAGAGGCAAGCGAGTAGCCGGAAGGGGTGAGCAGCAGGCAGGAGACTGGGCGGGGCTAGGCGGGGCCAACCAGGGGTGATTTGTACCGGATCGGAGAACCACTTCAAATCATCCCTACCGGTTCACCCGATCCAGTCAGATCCGGTCGAATTTCTCCCCTGGATGTATGTCAAGTCTCAGAATTCCCCAACCAGCATACAAAGATGCTGAGGGTGACAAACACAACTATAGACAATCCTGAAAAAGAAATCTTATTACACTAATATGAAGAAAGGTTTTTTTTGCTCCTAAATGAAGACACTGCCACTGAAAAGGTTTGCTCCATCCTCCTGCCTTGAAGAACAGCCTTACTTTCAACAGATGATGGGTTTTGTTTCTGAAAAACATTAATCTCAGTATGAATATCCCATTGAATTTGTCAATGCAGAAGGCCAAGGAAAGGAATGAGAAAGAAACAGTAATTCTGGATGCAATAATGTCACAAAAGTCGTAAAGATTAGGATTAGCATTAGCTAACTTTTGAAAGGGAAAAAAAGTAGCAAGAAAGTAGCAAGACTTTTATTGATATCTATTGTTGAAGTATGCAACAGTAAATACACAGCAGGATTGCCATCTAAACTGCACAGAAATCAATAGGATAAAATTAAGCTTCTGCAGAAGTCTCTTATTAACTTCAGTGAGACTTACATTCCAGATATCATAAAGCACTATGCCAGAATTTAGGAAAAGTTATTTAAAATATTAAGATTTCTCCAAAGAAAAAAAGATACAACAGCAACACATCCCAAAGGGGCTTTTTTCAAAAGACAATTGGACTTTCTTGTTTTTTTTTCTTTGAAAATGTTTAGCTTCTTCAGTTCTAACTTAGAACTGAAGAAACTTCTTAGATGATAAACCAAACATTTTCAAAGAAAAAAATAAACAAGAAAGTCCAGTTGCTTTTTGGAAAAAAGCACCATTGGGACAACCATGACCTGAATGATTGAGAATTTCCCATAGACATTTGCAATAGCAAGACAGATTTTTTTCCCAAAGGCAAAAAGCAATTTTAAAAAATCAGTATTACAAGAATAGCTATGTTTTATTTGGCAAGATGGGGCAAAACAAATGCCCTGCTAACTGCAATTCCTGTGGCCATTCAAAAAATAGGAAGTGATGTATTTTCTCCTCCAAATTACTATAATAAGGTAAGAAATGCTTTGGCCTATTATATGATCCTGTGTCTATAGCTGAACTGAAAATAAATGTGGAATCTAAAATAAGGCTACAGTCAATGAATTGTATTAAATGATGTTAGTCCATTAGTAAAACCTGCTTCTGTAGTGATTCCCATTCCATCTGTATCTTAGAAATATTCTAGAATAATCTGGAACTTTCAGAAATACATCTCAGCAGCATAGAAGATACCAGGACCAGAAGTGGAATAAGGATACAGATATACAAAGTATACAGACAGGTGAATGGGCTTCTGGGATGAAGTGAAAGACTAATTTATCCACTGGGGTAGTTTTGGAAATGTTTATTAAGATACAAATCATTATTCTCCAGGCTGATGCAGCTTCAAACCAAGCTCAGATCTCCTACAGAGCAGACAATAAATAGAACTCATTAATACTGCAGACAATGAGCAAGAAATCCTAGCCAGTAGTCATAAATTTGGAGATTATTCTGAATGCCTGAAACATGTGAAATAATAGGGAACTGCATTTGCATCTACAAAGAATGTTAGCCTGCACATTAGGGAAACCCTGAAGGTTCCAAATTAGAGAGGTGGACATCTGGGTCAAACCAAACATAAGGGTATTATTTTAGAAACTGAACCACTTTCACTGGCCTTGGGGTTGCTTAGGAAATTTGCTATATAAAATAGTCAGCTCCCACCAGCTATTGCCAAAGGACAAGAACAGAAGCATCCAAAGCAATCCATGGTAATGTCACCATGCAAATGCCACAGCCTTATATTTATGTCTTAATGAGTGACACACGTGTGCAAGTTCCCCCTTATAACCCACCCTTATAGGCAGCCATGGGCCAGAATGTATAAGGACAACACATCATTCTGACATCATCCATGTCATTTCTGGCCCCATCCATCAGTTCCAGGAAGTACTTGAGACAGGGCATTATACAAACTAGAGCTCTGGGCAGGGAAGGTCGGCTTAATTTGACCTGTATATAAATGCCATCACAATATTCATTCTATTATGGCCTTGAAGAACTGACCTCTTTCCTTCCTTTTCTTCTTCTTCTCATCCCTTATGTATCTTTCTCTTTTAATTAATGCAAGTTGCTCAGGGAGAAATCAGTCTGAAAAGCAGGGGAGTGGGCGGTGGGAGGGAAATGTAGCAAATAAAAAAAAATAAAACAAGAGTAACTGCAGGCAAGTTCTACACTGACCACTCAAACTGAGTAAGGCAATCAGCATATTTTTTCTCTGCTTCAGTGCCAAGACTGAATATGATAAGAAAACTAATGAGCCAGCTCTACTAAGCAAAACTGGTTACAAATGAGAGATACATGTGGATGCACACCAGTGTGTCTGCATACTAGATATATAATGTCTAATGTTCTTGTACAGTTAAAATCCAAATTCTCTTCAGAAGACCTTTTTATATCACCTAACTTTATTTTAGTGTTGGAGAAGACTCTTGAGAGTCCCCCGGAGTGCAAGGGGATCAAACCAGTCAATCCTAAACAAAATCACTCCTGTCCTTTGGAAGGAACAGATACTGAAGTTGAAACTCAAATACTGTGGCCACTAATGAGAAAAGAGGAATCATTAGAAAAGGCCCTGATGTCAGGAAAGAATGAAGGGGAAAGGAGACGGTGACGGCAGAGGATGAGATGGTTACATAGTGTCATCAATGCAATGGACATGAGTTTGGGCAGAATCTGGATGACAGTAGAGGACAGGTGAGGCCAGTACATTATGGTTCTTGGACTTGACTTAGTAGTTGAACAAGTTTTATTTTTGGTGGCCTCCATAGCCATGTGTACAAGTGAAACACAGCAAAGCTCAATCCCAGATCCGCTTGCCCTCATTCAAAGCAAACAGCGGCACATGTATAATAAGGCAAACATGCAATGTTTATCCACCTCCTCTTTGTAGTAATAGACTGTTGGTAAATGCCAAAGATGAACACGCTCCTTGTCCATTATACTAACCAGTTCATGCTATGAGATTGCTGCAGCTCTAAAGCCAGCCTCAGTCCATCAAATTGTTAGGAATGACTGAAGCTAGATAAATCTACTTACTTCTTATCCTCTAAATTCGGAGTTAATTTTTATCTTTTCAGTGAAAATAGAACAGAAATGCTTAATGGAAGAGATTATCATAGGAATAACACTTTCATACTTATAGTTTCCCTTCTCTGGATTGCTTATATCTACTTTTTCAGTCCTCGGGAGATGCATTCTTAAGTCACCTTCCTTCCCTTTCGTGTTAACAAGCAGCAGCTATGCAGGGGGAAGGGGCTGTATGTGTATCTTTTAATGCTCCCAATTCATCAAGTCAGGGAAAGTACAATGGTTTTCACCAAGTACATGATCCTTAATGCCTCAGGGGATATATAGCCACATTAAACTTGTCCAATTATTAATAATTCAGGGCAGCCTCCTTTGTGAATGACAGGGGCATCTCTCTTGGCACACTGGTCTAACTAAAAGAAGTGGCATAGCAAACAAACAAGTAACAACATTCCAAAAAATCCCAGGGCTCAGATCGCCCTGAAGTGCCACAATTATTCTTGTCCTCCCATTCTTTGCAATGTGTTGTGTCAGCGATCACCTAGACTTTACAAAAGTTCCACGTTTTCTTGTTTGTTGAGAATCTGTGACATTGAAGAGAATTCCTGGGCATGTTTTGCAGCTTGTAGACTGCCTATAGAGCAAGTCTCAGTGCCAATGCCCCACACCTTTAGAGAACCCACTAAGTTCATGCTTACTGCAATAAGCTTCCCAAGAATTTAAGACTTTAAAAATGACAAGTATTTTATCACACACAATGGCAAATATTTAACTTGACGTTAACTAAATAACAATTACACTACATTATTCTTTTTCAGGATATTTTTTTTGTCCATTTTCTTATAAGGTTAGTACACTACAATGGGTTCATTTCCTGAGTCTTGGAAACATGTTTACTTGTGCTATTTTGGGGGGGGGGGGGGAATCTTCCCTTGATCCTTCTGTTTGCTTTTATTTTTTTATCTACTCAAATTTATCATTATTACTACAGTACTTTCTGCCCTGTGTCTCTTCTTCTCACTCTAGCTAAAAGTCTGGAGAGAACTGCTTTTCCATTTCTCTCTTCACCTTTCCCTTAATAAATTCAAGGACCTCTTCTATTTTTTTTTATCATTGCTGTTGATGCTATTAGATCTATCCATCTATCCACATTTGATTGTTTGAACCACCAAATATTATTGTTACAGTTAAGTTCCATAATTGAGGTGTTCTGTAAGTTCTCAGCATCTGATAGAAAATTAAATGCAGATTGTACTTTATTTTTTATATTATTTTATTAACATATTAAAATAGGTAGCAAGATTGTTCTGTTTTCCTAGCGTCACATGGCAAGTATAACAAACTTCATTGCATTTCATTGAGAGTTCTTTCCTTTTCCTAGCATTAGTCAAAAACACACATTTTCAAAGCAATATTTTTTTTCCAGTGATCATGATTCTAACCTTCCCCCCCCCCCCGTTTTTTTTCCCTCTTTGTATGAATACAGATAGCCAAACTGTTTGTTCCTGGAACTTTGTTAGTCCAGCTTCCCTTCATTACATTTAATTATTTTCTTCCTTTATCCTATGTAGCAGCTACAAAGGAGTAAATGTAAAGGAAACTTGAATCATTTCACTGTATGCAAAAAATATATTTATTTGCTGGTCTGTGACTGTAATACAAATGGATTGATTGCAAAGAATATATAGGGAGACACTATCCCACAATGTTTCCAGCTTTTGGAAATATCTGCTGTTAGTCCATAATTCTATGCTTTTGATCTTTTTATAATTGGTCTTTTGGCATAGAATTTTTTTTATTTTTTTATATTCTGATTTTACAACTACTTCTACTATGTTGCAGTATTTTATTTTTATAGATTTATAATAACAGAAAGCAAATTTGGAAGGAGCCTTGAAGGTCTTAGTCCAATTCCCTGCTCAAGAAGGAGACCCTAAGCCATTTCAGACAAATGGCTGTCCAGTCTTTTTTTAAAAAATTCCAACAATGGCACACCCACAACTTTTGAAGGCAAGATGTTTCACTAAATGTTCTAACTGTCAGAAAATTTCTCCTTATTTCTAGATTGGTTCTCTCCTTGATTAATTTCTATCCATTGCTTCTCCAGGCATTTTGGGGAATAGCTTGACTCCCTCTTTTTTGTGACAATCCCTGAGA
Source organism: Thamnophis sirtalis (assembly GCF_051295495.1). Taxonomy (NCBI): domain Eukaryota; kingdom Metazoa; phylum Chordata; class Lepidosauria; order Squamata; family Natricidae; genus Thamnophis; species Thamnophis sirtalis. The sequence continues at coordinate 75,659,904 of NW_028261386.1, read as the reverse complement.
TATTGGAACACTGCTATCATGTCATCCCTAGTCCTTTTTTTCATTAAACCATACATACCCAATTCATGGAACTGTTCTTCGTATGTTTTATTCTCCAATGATAAATATATCACTATTAATAGTATCACAGAGATTAGTGCTGGAAGAGTCCATTTGGATCAATGAATTCAACCCCTAGTTAAGTGTTACCTTCCCTAACAACAGCCTCTCCAGAGCCTGCTTGAACATAATCAGAGACAAAAACACAACTAACACCATGGTAACTGGTTCCACAATCAAACATCTTACGCTTAAAAAGAGTTCCCCAACTTTCATTTGGAAACTGTCTTCTTAAACTGGTTTTTCTTTGAAGACATTTCATTTCTCATCCAAGAAGCTTCTTCAGCTCTGGCTGCATGGTGGGCAATGGAAGGATTTATATTCCTCGCAGAGAGCTCTCCATTTGCATTCTTTAGAGAGTCACTGAGGCCACTTGGAGGTTTGTCTATTTCATCAAGGTCACCTGAGTAGTGCAAATGGCTGTGGAGCCTTCTTGGAACTGTTGAAAGGACTGTGTTGTAGACTGGCGATAGATGATGTCATATCTTGTAATTTAAATCCGTATTCTTGTCTTACCCTTGAGATGACAGAAAAGCTTTCTGTGTGATACATGTTCAAATAGCATAGTTGAAGAATGCAATCACGGAGTACTGTTAATTTTCTCTCCTCAGGCCTAAGTGTATCAAGCGCCTCAATTTTTCCCTGTAGCATTTAGCTTACGAGTCCCCTGATCACCCTTGTTGACCTTTTCAGAACCTATTTCATTTTGCATCAATTATTCCTGGAATATGATGTCCAGAACTAAGCAAAATATGCATTCTAGATGCAACCAATGCCAATTAGCCATTTGGAACCTATTCTTCCATAGATGGAAGTTAAAAATTGCATTAGCCAATTTTATAGCTACTTCAGAATCACCTCAGAGATTAAAACTCCTAGACCAGGGGTGTCAAAACTTGGGAACTTTAAGACTTGTGGATTTCAACTCCAAGAAGCTGGCTGGGGAATTCTGGGAACTGAAGTTCACAAGTTTTAAAGTTTGGACACCCCTGTTCTAGACGGTTTTCATAAGTACAAGTAGTCCTTGATTTACAACAGTTCATTTAGTGACCATTCAAAGTTACAACGGCACTGAAGAAAGTGACTTATGACTGTTTTTCACACTTACGACCATTACAGAATCCCCATGGTCATATGTTCAAAATTTAGATGCTTGGTAACTGGTTCATACCCATATGATGGTTGCAGTGTCCTGGGGTCATGTGATCCCCTTTTGCGACCTTCTGACAAGCAAAGTCACTTAGCAACCATGTTACTAACTTAACAAATGAAATGATTCACTTAACAACTGTAGCAAGAAAAATCATAAAATGGTTTAAATTCACTTAAGAAATGTTTCACTTAGCAACATAAATTTGGGGCTCAATTGTGGTCATAACTCGAGGACTAACTATACTATTGCCAACCATTTTTCTTATATTCTATAGCAGTTCCTTTTTTTCCCTGGCCACGCCTCCTGGCGTGACCTCTCTCCAGAAATTTGAGATGGTTTGGCCGTGAGGATGCAGCTGAAAAACGACCGATGAGTTCTATACTGTTGACACGACGGCTCCATATCCCTGGACGGACCAGGGTGGGTTGGACTCTCCCATGGTGCACAGAGAGGGACCCTTCAGGTAAGCCCAATGGTCTTTCTCCTGTGCACCGCTTGGAGAGTCCAAGCAGTGGAACATACCCAAGTTAATGTCCATTTGGGCGGGCAGAAGCAGAGTCCTGGGATACGACCGAAGAAGTCACTGCCTGTAGCACCCGTCTGCCAAAGGCCGCCTCAGCAGAGGCAAATGTGTCCAGTCTGTAATGTTTAACAAACAGAGACGGTGAAGACCATGCAGCTGCCCTGCAGATTTCTTTGATCGGGGCTTGAGTGGCCCAAGCCGCTGAGGTAGCTGCACTGCGCGTTGAGTGGGCAGTTATATGGTGAGGCACCGCCCTCGACTGGAGCTCATATGCAGACGTGATGCAAGCCCTGAGCCATCTGCCAACGGTAGAAGATGAGACCATCTTGCCCAAGGATCCGGGCTGGAAAGATATGAAGAGGGCCTCGGACCTCCGGAATTTCGAAGTGCGATGGATATATATCTTCAAGGCTCATCGCACGTCCAGTTTGTGCCACTTGTGCTCACTCGGATGGGAGGGACGAGGGCAAAAGTTCAGCAGAACAATTTCCTGCGCCCTATGATACCAGGTATTGACCTTGGTAAGAAATGCCGGATCAAGCCGCAAAACGACCCTGTTGGAATGAACGACACACAAGTCCTGGCGAACCGACAGGGGCGCCAACTCTGATATCCGACGGGCGGATGTAATAGCTATAAGGAAGGCTGTCTTCAGAGAGAGATGCCTAAGAGAAGTAGTTTGGAGAGGCTCGAAGGGTGGTGCAGTGAGAGCCTACAGTACTATTGAAAGCTGCCATGTAGGGTAGCGGTGGACCATGGGGGCCAGATGTTAGAGGCGCCCTTGAGAAAGGAGCGCACCCTGGGAATCCTGCTGAGCAGTAGGAAGGGATCCTCAGACCAAACGGTTGATAAGGCCGCCACCTGGTGGCGGAGCGTGGCCGGGGCGAGACCCCTCTCAAGGCCCCCCTGTAAAAGGTCCAGCACCCGAGACACTGGCACCGTGACTGGATCGAGCCGTAAGTCCTCGCACCACTTGGTGAAAGTAGCCCAAGTAGAGTCGTATATCCTCGTTGTCGAGGGATGCCGAGCAGCTTGGATGGTACGAACAACTTCCTCCGACAGTCCCTCAGCCTTCAGCAGGTCCCCCTCAAGTGCCAGACGGCCAACTGAAGCTACTGGGGCTCCCATATGAGGGAGACCTGAGGGAGACCTGATCCGGGGGGATCCGCCACAGCGGGGACACTGACAGGCTGACTAAGTCAGTGAACCATGACCTCTGGGGCCAATGGGGCGCCACAAGTAAAACCTCCGCCCCCTCCTCTATGATCTTGTGTAGACGATGTGGAAGGAGAGGAAGAGGGGGAAACGCGTAGAGGAGGCCTCGGGGCCAGCTGCAACAAAGGGCGTCCGTTCCCTCCGCTCCCGGAGAATGGAAGCGGGAGAAGAAGCGTGGTAGCTGAGCATTGTCTTTGGTCGCAAAGAGGTCGACCTGTGGGAGTCCGAATCTGCAAGACAGTTGATGGAACAGAGCAGGATCCAGCCGCCATTCTGCGGAGTCGATGGTGGTCCTGCTCAGCCAGTCCGCCTGTGTATTGTTCACGCCGGAGATATGGTCAGAGCGGAGCGACTCCAGATGCCATACCGCCCAGTGTCCTAAGGCCTCTGCCTCCGCCAACAGCCTTTTGGACCTGGTGCTGCCCTGACGGTTGATGTGCGCCTTCGTGGCCACATTGTCCATCATCAATAGGATGTGGCGGTGATGGATGGACCGGTGGAAATGACAAAGGGCCAACCTCGCTGCTCGCAGCTCCAGAAAGTTGATGGTGCATTTCGACTCCGCTGGGGACCACTTGCCTTGGACCACGAGCCATCCCATGTGTGCTCCTCAGCTGGCGAGACTGGCGTCGGTGGTAATGATCAGCCGGTCGGGCTCCTTGAATAGATGCCCCTTAAGGAGTGCAGGGGATGCCCACCACTGGAGGGACCTCTTCACAGCCTGAGGCACGGGAATCAGCCTGGTCGAATTGCTCCTGCTGGTTCTCTGGTGAGGCAGAAGAAGCCACTGTAGGGCCATGGAATGGAGGCGAGCCCAGGGAACGACCAACAGGCAGGAGATCATCTTCCCCAATAGTTGGGAGAGGAGGACAATCGGCACCTGCCTTGCCTGCATCAACGTGTGGGTCATGGACCTGAGGGCCACTAACCTGTCTTGGGATAGGAAAACAATGCAGGACATAGTGTCGATCACCGCCCCCAGATGGTTGATCTTGGTTGTGGGGGTGAGGTGACTCTTTTCTAAGTTCAGTGAGAACCCGTAGTTTCTGAGGGTCCTCATAGTGATCTGAAGGTACCGCAAGGCCTGCCGCCTGGATGACAACTGTATGATGATGTCGTCCAGGTAGCATTGGAGCCTTATGGGCCTGTGTCTGAGATGGACCGCCACTACCACCAGGACCTTGGTGAAGGTCCTGGGCACCAACGAGAGGCTGAATGGGAGGGCCCTGTATTGAAAGTGGAGACCCGCATAAAAGAAGCACAGGAACTTCCGGTGCCTGGGGTGAATGGGAATATGGAGGTAAGCCTCCCGCAGATCGATGGAGGTGAGGAGGTCTCCCTGGCAAATCCCCGCCAGGATCGACTGGAGGGACTGCATCTTGAACCTCCGGTAGGCGATGTGCCAGTTGAGGTTCTTGAGATCCAAGATGGCTCTCCACCCCCACCCCCCCGAGTTCTTCGGGACTAGGAAGAGGATGGAATAATATCCTCTCCCTTCCTGCTCTATGGCATTGATCTCCAGGAGGTGGAGACCTCCTGGTTCATCTGCTCCCTCTTGATGGGACATGAGGGGGTAGGACACCTGATAAAGTTCCTGGGAGGAGGGGATAGGAATTCCAGAGACAGACCCTCCCGGACTATCTGCAGAACCCAAGCGTCGTGAGCTGTCTCGGCCCAATGGGAGGCGAACAGTTGGAGTTCGGCCCCCAATGGGTGATGAGCTCGGGGAGTCACTTTGATTTTTGGAAGGGCCCGTTGGAGGCGCCTCTGCGATTAAATTTGCGGAATCCAAATTGTTGTCTGCCTCTGTCACGAAAAGAAGACCTGTCCTGAGCCCTCTCCCCTGACTGCCCTGATGATCTATTAGGGGAGTAGAAGGAAGTGGAGGTGGATGGCTCGGAGGGCCGAAAGGACTGCCTCCTCTGATATGGGGTGGACTTGCAGTCTTGCTTCTTTGAAGTCGATGGGAGTACCTTCCTCTTGTCTTTTGACTCAATGAGGAAAGGGTCCAAGATGTCGCCAAACAATTTAGATCCCTTAAAGGGGGCTGAAGCCAATTTCCATTTGTGCTTCTGGTCCGCTTGCCAATGTCGGAGCCAGAGCAAACGGTGAGACGTGACATTCGCAGCTATGGCCCTAGAGGCAAATTTAGTGGCGTTGAGAGCGGCATCTGCCGCATATTGTTGGCGCCTTGCAGCATCTCTGGCCTCAGCAGATGAAGGGCCTTGATGGGAGGAGTCTGGGTGGGAACCCTGTCTCTACTAGCCCCACTGCCCTTAGAAGGGGGAGAAACCTTGTCCAGGCCCTGGCGGGGGTCCTGGTCTACTGGACACAAGGCCAGATGAATCCGATTTCTGCATGTCAATGACCGCACAGCATATTGGCAAGCGCAGGCCGATAACAGGAGTAGCTGCAGTTGGTATAGGCTACACTGCAAGAGAAGAGAAAAAAATCTCGTTAAAGAGAGAAGAAGAAAAATTCATGTACAGGTAAATAGGCAATATCGACATCCTATTGTATCCTAGCAGTGTTAGTGCATAACCTGGAGAATGCGGCCTGCAGCGGTGGGCTGGCAGGCCAGTCAGGTAAGCAGGAAGGCCCAGGCCTATGAGTAGGCGAGATATGAAGGCTAAGCCTGTGAGAGCCTCCCCTGAGCCGGTGAGGTGGCCTTAGGTAGACCAGAGCCCCAGCGCCGCTATGGAAAAAAGGGGGAAAGGGGTGACAGGTTGCCAGTGGGCACCCCCCTGGCTGGCCCCCTGGCACACAGCGGCTCCCGACAGAACGTGGCTGCGTGGCCTGCAGCTAGGCCCAGAATGGCGCAAAAAAGCACCTAAAATGGCCACCGCGCAGCGAGGGGAACTAGGAGGCCATGCAGCGATCGCCTTAGCAGACCGATGATTGCGTGCTCCTCCGCGGCAGAACTATGGAGCGAAAGGTCAGGCAACGAAAAAACTACATGAGAAAACAATAACAGGGACCACGGGGGAACGATGGCTTGCTAAAGCCCTCTGCCACCCCGCCGTGCCATTTTAAAGCACGTGGCAAGCCTCCAAGACTGGCCTGAGCAGATCAGCATAGGAGGCCCTCCCCCACACAGCATGCTTACCTCCTGGAGGCTTGTTGGAACAGAAAGAGACTAGCAGAAAGGAAAGGAGAGGAAATTTATGTTAGCTCAAAAGGGAAAAGTCAGGAAGAAAGGAGAGTCCAAGCCAAAGAAAGTGAATTAATTCAGCTGGAGCTCACAGAAAAGCTTCCAAACGGGCAAACTGAGGAAATTTTTTGGAGAGAGGTCACGCCAGGAGGCGTGGCCAGGGAAAAGTTCCTCAGTTTCCAGGGTAACCAGACTGAAATAACCCACTGCTTGAACTCTCCAAGCGGTGCACAGGAGAACTTATTTAAATAGAGTTGGTTTAAATCAAGCCTTTTTATTAGTGATTTAAATCATGATTTAAATCGACTTGATTTAAATCAAATTCGCCTTGTGGAGAAGGCTGAGCAATCTCAGGCATCAGCTGCAGAAGTTGGACAATGAGACACAACCCTCAAACTACAGGCCTCAATGCACGCAGGAGTCCGCAGGGCTACACCAGTCAGTGAGTTTCCTCACTAAGCATAAGACAAGATCTGAGTAACTGTAGCCAGCTACTTGCAGGTGGATTTATAGAGTTGCTTTTAGGTTCAGTCTTTGTTGGCTCTTGTTTATGTGTTTATGTTCTCTTGAACCCTTGACTCTTGGACTGGCTGACTATCTAGCTAGGCACTCTTGATATCCGGAATGAATATGGACCACTCTGTTGTTGTTTAAACTTCAAATGGACTTATTCAGGCAAGCCCTCTTTGCACAGACCCTGATTTATGATCTTGTCTACTGTTATCTGCTTAACTCCATAGCAACTGTGTTTGTGCTCGTGTGTCTGCAACCTGAAACAGAACTTGAGTGCATTAGTGTCCATAGGGTTACTATATATCTTACTATTTGAAATTTGGTTAATGATATGATGTCGGCCCTGTGAGGCAGATCCAACCCAAAAATAACTGCTGGAAGACTAAAGACAACTTTTATTTGAAGTGATTATAGTAATGTAATTTTGGAAGTCAGATTGTGCTCCCTCTTCTTTTTCCTAACATTATGCTTTAGGGAAGTATCTGTCTGAAGTGTTTGCACACACTTTCTCCAAGTCCAGGACCTAATCTATGTTTTTCTTCTCATCTTTTTGCTAATGGTTCTTGTCTCCCTCAAAGCCATCTCCATATTTAGATAATAGGATTGATGGAATGTTTATAAACTTAGTAGCTGATATAACAGCTAGAGGTCTGGATGACATCCAGTATGAAAGAATGAGATTGCAATCTAGTCTGGACAGGTTGGGAGACTGAATTAATATTATCAAAAAGTCCTGTGAAAGGGAGAAATGTAAGATATTACATCCAGGGAAGAAGTATGTACAGCACGCATACAAGATATGGAGTTCTACAGTACATAAGAAGCAATGTATCAAAGACACATGAAGTATTTATTCCCCTCTATTCTGCACTAATGAAAATACATCTGGACTGCTATGTATGATTCTGGCCATTAGAAGGATGTTGAAACATTGTAACAGAGAAGGGTGACAAAAATGATACAGGATCTTGAAGACATGTCCTATAAGAACAAACTGAAGTAACTTAGGATGTTAGATCTGGAGAAAAGACAGAGGGGAGACATATCAGTTTTCAGATACAATAAAAATGTCCCTTGAAGGAAATGGTCAAATATTATTTCCATTGCCCCTGAGGTTAATACCAGAAATAATAGGGATAAATTTCAGTTATTCAGAATTTGTTTAAATATAAGGAAAAGCTTGGCAATAAAATTTGAACGTAGTGGAAGAGTCTACCTATGGTCATTGTGGGTTCTCAACCTCTGAAGCTTTTTAAGAAGAAGAAAAATATCAAAATGGAAATATCAAAAACAGTTTAATTAATATCATAATTATTTAAATTGGTTGGACTAATTGATCCATGTGATCCATTCCAGCTTCACAGTTCTAAGAGTGTGTGAAATAGAAAGAACAGATGGAAAGGAACCATTATGGTGTTGGCCTACATTTAAAACAAGCATACAAAACATGCAAGCCAATTCTATGTTTATTCAGAAATAAATCCCACAATGTTTAGCAGGGCTTAATCCCAAGGAAACATGCATAAATTCACAGAAATGATATATATAATGGAATGTTGGCAATTCTGTGTAATTACATTTGCAGCCAAGTTGACAATAAACTGAAATTGCTGGTCTTACGTTTTTAGCCCTCACATCATTTATCAGAAAATGACCAACTCCAGAATCAAGTATTTCAGACAGAAGAGATGGGATTGACTGAGCAACATACAATGAAAAGGTAGCCAAGAAATAAAGAAAGGGGTGCTTCTAGGCCTGGATGTAATACAGATTAGTCTGATTTGGTATTGTATTTAAAGCAACAGTAAGAAAGCCAGCTAACATAAGCAGTCATGATTGGTATTCGATCTGCCTTTTTTGGTACAATGCCCATCTCCAGTGCTTTTAAGTCAAACCCTGACAAGTGTCAATACTAATCAATCTTGTCCAGATCGGCAATCTACAATGTAAAGCACCATAATCTATAGAAAGAAATGAGGAACTGAAAACATTTTACAGTTGCTATGCTTCTGGAAATAATAGAAAGCCACAAAAATCGATATCACGTCATTTCTCAGGAGCAGGCTATTCACTGGATTACAGCGAATATTTACTACTTTAAATAAGGGTTTTTAAAAGTGAGTTAAAGGAAATATATTAACATACAATAACTTTAAGAAAAATAAAGTTACATCATTTTACCACACTGTTAACCAAAATCACAGTACGAAGGTTGGTGGAAGAGAAGGAGGATTATGAACATGGGACAGGAACTTAAAAGTATTTCACCACTTAAAATACTGCTTTAAAATAGAAACAACCACATGTCCATGTTTTGCAAAACACTTCAAAGCTTCAAGGGTTGATAGCATTATTCAAATTGTAAAAGTAGATATGAAGTTACTTAGCCTTTTTTGCAGTAGAAGCACCTTCAGTTGCTATTATTTTGATACATAGCTCTCTAAAAATATGCTAGTGGACAGACATCTAGCAACAGGAGGACATGGCAGAAATACCCTGTTTTGCTTCTGTCATGCACAAGCAGTTGCTTATTTTCAGTATAATATTTGGCAACCTTTATCTGAAGCTGCAGAGATGAAGCATTAAAAACTGCAGGACAGCAAAACTTGACAAGAAAATCTATGCTATATACTGTATATATGTGAGTGTGTTTTTATTTATCGTGCCCTTCTCCTTCCCTAATCATTTGAAAATGTATTACACAGTTGTCTGCCTGCCACACTGCAATAATCACAGTTCAGACATTCATTTTAACAGAGTGCACGCTTTAAAAGCAATCTGCCATCTCTTCTGTATCAAATGTCTTCCTCATATTCACTAGCCTTGCAAGATGCGATCAGGCCAGATTTCAAAGACTCACTCTGATGATTATAGACAGTGTCATAGTTTCAAATGAGCAGCAGTTCTGGCAAAACAAAAAACAAAATCCAACAACCCAAAGCTTAATCTTTAATGGTGATGGTTATCTGCTCACACTCCAGGCAAAATGTCTGTGTGTGTGTGTGTGTGTGTATTTGAAAATAGAATTTTTATTTTATTTTTCTTATTAGCTGAGGCTACCTTCCTTTTCATAGTTCAACATTTTGCTGTTTATTTGAATGTCTAAGCTGTCCAACTCCCATGGATTCTAATTATACAATCTATTTTCCAAATCTGGGGAAAGAATATGGTCCTTTGAAAAGCAGCTCATAGATGTTATTTTCATAAGGGGGAAGCTCTTAGTTAAGACCTCGACCTGCAACTGGTCCTAAGTCCTCGACTTACAAGCTGACAGCCAGCTACTGCCAAGCCACGCCTGATTGGCTAAGGCGCGGCTGGCTGACCGCGGGCTGTTCTACTGTTCCTATTGGCTGCCCTGCTTGACAGCTCCTATATAAATAGCTGTAAAGCAGGGCGAGAGGGTGATTTCCTGTTCCTAGTTACTGTTTCCCTTGTTAACATTAATAAACCGTTCTGCATTTACCTCAGCTGTCTGGGCCTCTTCCCTGCCGCCTCAGAATTCAATAGTCTCCATGTCCGGTATCTTCAATATTATTGTGAAAGAACAGAGGTGAAGATGTTTGTTCATTTAGCAAATGTACCAATGGTTTCAGGCCAGAATCTTCTAAAGAAGAATCCAGAAGCTTCTGGAGAAGAAGATGCCCCTTAAGAATATAGCCATTGACATCCCTTTCCACATAGCACAGGCTAATTTGTGAAGTTATGTTTAGATAGACATCATGAATGGATAAAGATAAAGGTTTCACTTGCACATATGTGTTAGTCGTTCCCGACTCTAGCGGGCGATGCTCATCTCCGTTTCAAAGCCGAAGAGCCAGCGCCGTCCTCTGTGGTCATGTGGCCGGCATGACTAAATGCTGAAGAACGCTGTTAACTTCATCCCTATTTTTCTAGTTGTATTTTTACAAGCTTTCGAACTGCTAGGTTGGCAGAAGCTGGGACAAGTAATGAAAGCTCCGTTATGGGGTGCTAGGGATTCGAACCGCTGAACTGCCAAGCCTTCTGATCGACAAGCTCAGTGTCTTAGCCACTGAGCCACCGCATCCCTCTTGAATGGATAGTTGAATATAAAAATTATATGCATAATGGAACCTAAAATGTAACTAAAATATGCATTATTACATTATTAAGAAAAATACAAAGCATAAAATCTTGATATAAATGCATGGAATCTAAAGCATCTTCATCTTCAAGTAATGATGTGCAGGAACTCAATATGTATAACTGTTTAATTTAAAATGAAAGAAATATTTTTACATCTTAGTGTTTCCTCTTCTGTTACATCTGTGCAAACGGCAGAGCAAATTAAATCTCTCCACTGAGAATACACTTTATCCTCCTACAGTTGCTTCACATTCCTATCTAGAAATTAATATTTCAAAAGCTTTGTATTAACTAACACACACATTTTATATACAGAAGATTGTAAGACTTCACTATGAAAATAGACTTCCCTGTTCCAAATACAAGCATCAATCTACTAATGTCCAAAACAGAAGTACTGTACAGTCACGTGATACTGACTTAGCAGAAAAGAAGACAGTGAATGATATGGATTTATAGGTTTTAGCCACTGTGACTAAAAATATTAGAAAGATTATTTTAAGTCAACTTCAACTCTTAGGGACTGAATGGAAACTTCAGTTTCATTCTCCTGGCAACAAAAAGGAAATGCTTTATTTTCTGTTTTGTAAATTATTTACAAATAATTTTACAAATATTACTATAGCATTTATTTTTGTTTTTCAACTGCTCAGCCTGGAATATCCTATTAGGTTTCCAATATAAATAAAGTACTAACTATTTCTGACTATACAATCAGGTCCCATGTAGCACAACAACTGTGTTCCTGGGAACTCCTGTGCTTCACATTCAATCTGAATACCAGGGTGTGGAAAGAATAGGGTTAGAGGTAGACCACTCAAAATGGCTATGTTTTGGTTGCAAATGTGTTTTCAAGCAAATACATAATCCTAATAAAGTACTTACACAATTGAAGAAGGCACTACATCAAATTTTCATTTATTTTTCTTTTTGTGATCTTTTCTTTTTAGAGAATTTGCCTTCTTAGCCTGATCCTCCATCTAAACAACTAATAAACATTTCGGTTCCACCACAAAAGCGCGTAGGACAAAATCGCGCTCGACAAAAGCGCGCTGTGACGTCATCACAGCGCGACGAAAAAGATCGAAAAAATGTAAAAATAAAGCTAAAACCTTCCCCTAACCCCCCCAAACCTAACCCTAAACCTAACCCTAACCCTAACTCTTAACCTAACCCTAAACCTAACCCTAAACCTAACCGTTAAAGTAACGAAAAACGTAACGCTAACCCTTATCCTAACCCTAACGCTAACGCTAACGCTCTAAAGCTAACCCTAACCCTTAACCTAACCCTAACCCTAACCCTAACCCTAACCCTTACCTTTATGTGAATCGGCTTGCTTTAATTTAATTTTTATTAATTTTTATTTGAATTTTTCGATCTTTTTCGTCGCGCTGTGATGACGTCAAAGGCGCGATTTTGTCGATCGCGCTTTTGCCGTCCGCGCTTTTGCCGGGTCACGAACATTTCATTTCTTCCAATGCTTTGTGTTTTATTCCAATAGATATTGTAGTACTTTTGCTTATTCTTGCCATTTTTCTGAGCATTTCTTCTTATAGTCCGTAAGATTGCCTCATTTAGGCCTGTAGCCTCTATGATCTCAATTTTTTAAAATTTGTTTCAAAACACCTGAGGATTTTCAAGGATTTTCTCATATATTTTTTCTTTCCTCCACTAGAATTCGTATCATCAGTACATTCTTTCAATTAATGTACTCACTTTGGGAGTAAAAAACATACTTAAAAGAAGGTTAACACCCCCCAAAATGAGAAAAGAAGCCCAGGGGACACTAACAATATAGCACATATACAGGCATGGGCAAAAGTACTGGTATTCCTCCATTTTTTCTGAAAAAAATCCCAATTTTCCAGGAAATAAATTGAATCCAACCCAAGTAAACAACACTCACCGTCCACAAAGTGGCTACTTTGCTTTTGTTGCATGATTTAACATATAAAAATAATATAGTCTCAATAAGACAAAACATGAACTGGGAAAAAATCCATCAGGATATATCCATCAGAAAGGGTAGATGATGGAAAATGGGCAGCACCTGCTCAACCTTTCATCTGGATTGCTACACAGTACCTGAATGGCTACAAAAGGTAAAAGTTCCCCTCGAACATACTGTATGTGCTAGTCGTTCCTGACTCTACAAGAAGAGATTGGTAAAATATGGTGGTTCTGCCTTCTCAAAGGGGATAAAAATAATTCCCTTGTATTGCCTTTATTTTTGACACTGTTAACCTAGCATGGAGATTAAGGTTGGCAGGACATAAAAGGATCACTTGCAGACATAAAGTTCAGGCATGGTATGATTTCAACCCTGGTTTCCGGGCGAAGTCACAACAGTTGGGCTCACTCTGCAAATAAGCCATAATGTGGTTTCTTGGATGTGGCACCAATCCATTCAGCTATCTAAATTTATGCCTTTGCCTTCCTAACAGAATTCCCTGGCAAATAATGAAGTTCTGTAGGTTTCTATCTGATGTAGAACTTTCAAAAAGCTAAAAAATAAGGATAAATATCATAGGTTGTTGAGTTTCTGGAATTTTTTTTTTAATATGGAGCCTAGAGAGACAGATGCCTCTTAAAATAAACTCACCCAAAATAATATTTTCAGTATCCTAACATTTTAGCTAGCATTTAAGCCAAACAAATGAATGTTGCAATATCAGTTTGATACTTAAATTTTTAATACTATAGTTTTTTAAACACATATATACCCGCAGCCAAGTGAAAGAGATAACTTCATCAATATAAATGAAATTGTGCCATGGATAAAGCTGGCTTCATATGTATTATGTGTAATATAACTTCTTTAAAATGGAAATTTTCCTGTTTTGGAAAGCCAAACTCTATACACAGGAATGTTTTTTTAAACACTATTACATGGCAGGAAGAACAGGTGTGCTATTGGAAAGAACCACAAAAAGTTTTTAAAGCGCTATTAGCAAATTTCAAGTGCGTAATTGAAGTCAAGTAGCCAAAGGTCTAAAATGTTCTTGGAAAACATTATTGGAAGTAAAATTCTATTGATGGATCTTATATATCCTTGAGGGAGATGGGTAATCTAGGAATATAAAATATAAATAAATAAAAATATTTAAATATGTACACGTGATGCCTATCTGAATGACTGAAAAAATGGATGGACAGCCAGGAAGCTGCTAGTATAAGATAATAGGCATAAAACAAAACCATCACCAAATCAAGTTTCACATTTGCCAAATGAAAGAATCCATCTCCACCTTTATTAAATGTAGAGAAAACAGATTGTGTTCATCTTGCTTGAGGCCACAAACCACATGGTATGGAACTCAGCCGGGCTTTGTCACACAGTTCACTTAGAAGTTTTGCTATATTAAGGAATGGAGCAGATGGAATATTTTTTTCCAATAATATAATTCTAGAGGAAACCATTAGAAGTACTGGGAAAAGGGTTTTTTTTTTAGCTTCAACTTCTATTTCAACAGATTAAGTGAGAAGGACAAGCCAAAAACAGAAAGAACCAACTAAAAAAAAAGGGTGAAATCCAATGGTGTTTATTCTCTAAGATACAACAACCTATTTGTTTTCCTCTTGTCACTGCTACTGTTTTCCCAAAAACTGCTCTCAAGAATTGTGATAATATTCCAAGCATATTGCTGGTATATGCAAGTAAGAGCGTAAGTAAGGGGGGAAAAGGGATATCCTATTTACAAGCAGATTTTTTTCTGCACCATGCTGGGTATCAAAAATATTCAGCAACAATAGAATGCTTTATGCTGTGTTTAGACCATATCTGGGCTAAGTAAAGTATTGTATCTTATTCCCTCAATACAGAAGTATTCATATATATATCCGGGTATCTCCCAAGGAACAGAAAAAAGTGGCACCAAAATCTTTTGTAAAGACTTCAATTCCCCCAATAAATGCTGCTAGATTATAATTGTAATGTCCTTAAGGGGGTGAGCAGAGGTAAGGAAAGACACAACTGGTATCTATGCCCTTCTATTCCCCCCCCCCTCCCTACAGCACATGATGCCAGTGACTCAATAATTTGAAATCTATACTATACTATAATCCAGATGGAAAATGCCAATGGATAAGAATGAGATTGGGAATTGGCCTGATCCACTCACTCTGTCAGAAGTGGCATGCTGCGGATCCCATCGGTCAAAGAGTTTCAGCTGGCGGAATCATTTTCTGCCATGCAACCACCCAACTCTTTGGAACATATTGCTACTAAAAATGAGATCAGACTCCACCTTCTTGGCCCTGTGAAGGGGCCTCAAGACCTGACTTGTTTTGTTAATCTTTGTTAAACTCTTCTGCATGTATAAATTTTGAATCCAGCATTAAAATATTCAGGGCTCTACAGTGATCATATTTAAGGTCAATG
Source organism: Thamnophis sirtalis (assembly GCF_051295495.1). Taxonomy (NCBI): domain Eukaryota; kingdom Metazoa; phylum Chordata; class Lepidosauria; order Squamata; family Natricidae; genus Thamnophis; species Thamnophis sirtalis. Next base: position 75,644,762 of record NW_028261386.1, on the reverse strand, counting down.
GTATAATAAGATAGTTACCAAACTGTATTTCACTTGAATTTAACTGACTTGGACAGTTAAGATTAATTATAATACTATGGGAATATAGTTTTATTGTTATGAAAACTGAATTATTGTACTTTAATGTGTTTTTAAATGAGCTCATTTAAATAAAATTTCATAAATTTTAAACTATTCTGAGATTATTTATCAGAATTAATAAGTATTTTCTGCACTGTTGTGGAAGAATTAATTTTTAAACACCAGTAATGCCTCCTGACTTTTTTTTCCTTCCTTTAATTAGCCATGTTAACTTAGGAAACCGTGCTGTGAGACTCAGCAAAATTATTAAGGCTGACCTGAAAGTATCTGACACAGTGGTAGGTTTCTGCCAGTTTGCATCGGATCGGGAGAACCGGATGGTGAAATTTACCGATCCGGTGAGAGGAGGTTCGACTGGTGGACCCAGAAGTAACTTCCGGAACGCCTGCCCCGGCCCTGTTGCTCCCTGCTCACCCCCGCCCATCCGGAAGCCACTCCATCGCTCGCTCCCCCCCCCCGCCCATCCGCACTATCCTAGCCCAATTTGGTGTCAAGTCCCATACCTGGGAGTGGAGGTGGTGAATGGAGAAGCATGGAGAAGTCCAGCGGCACAATCCACAGACAACAGCGGCAAGCTCAGGAGTTTTCCCCTGGATTCCTCTCTGTCATGCCTCCTCCGATCTCCCAAAGTTTTTTTCCAGAGTGTGATAGCTTTCTACTGGATTCCCCCCCAGTCTTGCCTCCACCGATCTCTCAAAGTTCCTTCCCCAACATGTGATAGTTTTGTCCTGGAATCCCCTCTGTTCTTTCCCCAGCATGTAGTAGCTTTCTCCTTGATTCTCCTCTGTCTTGCCTCCTCCATTCTCCCAAAGTTCTTTCCCCAGCGTGTGGTAGCTTTCTACTGGATTCCCCTGTCTGGCCTCCTCCATTCTCCCAAAGTTCTTTCACCAACATGTGATAGCTTTCTACTGGATTCCACTCTGTCTTGCCTCCTCCGATCTCCCACAGTTCTTTCCCCAGCATGTGGTAGCTTTCTACTGGATTCCCCTCTGTCTTGCCTCCTCCATTCTCCCAAAGTTCTTTCCCCAACGTGTGATAGCTTTGTCCTGGATTCCCCTCTGTCTTGCCTCTTCCCATCTCCCAAAGTTCTTTCCCCAGTGTGTTGTAGCTTTCTACTGGATTCCCCTCTGTCGTGCCTCTTCCAATCTCCCAAAGTTCTTTCACCAGCATATGATAGCTTTCTACTGGATTCCTCTCTGTCCTGCCTTCTCTGATCTCCCTAATTTCGGCCCTTAATCCTCCAGCTGTCTATTTTTGGAAGGTTTTCCCCTCTCTTCCCCTCCCCCCACCCCCCTTCATAGGAGTCCCAAAGATTTTTGCCACATGGCTTGGGGGTGGTGGTGGTCATGTGACTGAGTGTGCATGAGTGATGTCAAGTTGGCCATACCTGCCCGGTCACATGACTGCCAAGCCACACCCACAAAATAGGCCACACCCACAGAATAGATTAAAAAAATTGAAACCCACCACTGATCTGACATCAGCATCCTTGAAAAGGACTCAATTATGAACTTCAGGTTACCCTAATTCAGTAGAAGCTATCTGCAACTTCTTTTATCCTTTCTTTAAAAAATCCTCTTATTATATAAGACTCATAGTATTACTATGCTATACAGGTAGCTCTCAACTTACGATGGCAATTGGGGTCAGAATTTCTGTTGAGGCAACTTCCTGCCAGCTTTCTACAAGCAAAATCACTGGACAATCCAGTAGGAACTTGCATGTCCGTGGACTGTAGGAAGGAAATTAGCTGCTGTCAACTGGAGGATGGAGCCAAGGGATGCACAGAGATGGGGAAGAGGGTTGGGGAGGATGTGCAAGAAGCAAAGGAAGGGTGTGAGGGGATGTGCAAGAAGTGCAATGTGAGTCAGGTAGGGTGTGCGAGAGCATGGAAGAGGTGCAGGGTAGGTTGGGATAGGGGTGTGAGGAGGAGGTGTGAAAGTTGCTGATGTGGTAGGAGTGCAGAGGGGATGAGGATAGTGCAGGGATAAAGGAGACTTACCCCAACAACTTGTAACATTCTCTTGCGGCTTCCCCACTGACATTCTGGGCAAGCCAGAGAAAGGTTGTAAATGGTGATCACATGATCAAGGGTCGCTTGGCAATCAGTCGTAAGTGCAAACAGGTTGCCAAGCACCCAGATTATGATCATCTGACTGTAGGGATGCTGGGAGGGCTAGCACTCTCATGACCAGTTGTAACCACCATTCATTCAGTGCCAACATAATTTAGAACGGTTGCTGACTGAATTATCATAAGGACTATTTGTAATTTCTGCAGTTCCAGCCATAAAGGAATCTGAAGTTTTTGGATGTTCTTTAAACCAGAGTTATTAAGAAGTATCACTTGGGTTTTTTTTCTCGAATTTCTGATGCCAAAACACCAAGTCTTATGCCAATGGTTCTTCCAGGCATGCATTTAGATCCAGTAACAGAATGAGATGATCCCCACGTCATTCCATAGCATTTTCACTGAATACATGTGAAAGCTCTGGCTTTCGTCTACTTTAGTCATACACTTTTGAACAAGCAATTCCAAGTGCCTGCTGGCTTTGTCATGGAAACGCATAAGGATGTCATCATTGATGAATCTATATTACCATCTGGAACAGCTCTAGGAGTTTACCCAGCTGGGCAAGCTCCTGCAGTAAACTTTCCAGTCTACCAATATTGTCAAAGCCCAGATCTTTCATTTTAAGTAAGTCTTCTTTATATCAAACAGCCAGCGTACTGAGATGGCCAAATGGCCAGAGCAGCAGTGCCAAAGTATAAGTAATGCCAACCACATTTATTTTGTAAGATACTAAGAAACAAGTTTTAAACTTGGCAATGAAACCGGAAAAGTCAATAATTCATAATAAATTGAATTCTTGATTTTTAATCTTAAACAAAATCTGAAACAGCAGTGCTCAGCTCATGTTAAAATAGTGCCACCTACACTAAATGGATTCTTTTCTAATCTTTATAATAATTAAAATACAAATCTATAAATGTCCTATTTTGTATTTGTCTAAAAAAACTGGATGGTTTTTATTGTTTGGTTACTTATTTAATGTCATCCCCAATTCCAGTGCTGTATCTTGGATTTGATGGGATTTAAGTATCAGATTTCTAATAATGCTAAAATCCCCTTGCGATATCTATAGCATTTAAAATGCTTCAACATACACTATATTGCCAAAAGTATTCACTCACAACTGCTTCTGATTATGAGGATGGGTGGGCGAATACTTTTGGCAATATAGTGTAGGTATTATAAAATGTTTTTTGGTGCTTTCAAAACATCAGTGTTTTTTTAAAAAATACAATAAACTTCATGAAAACAGCAACAAAGTAAAGCAGGATTCTGGAGACAAGATAGCAAAAACAAAATGATTTTGGCCTAGAGCTATTATTTTTATTACTTTTAGTACTTCAGTGTAGCCAGAAGGCATAGGTTGAAGAGAAGCTTTCCATGGGAGACACAGACAAAACTAAGCATCCTTGCAAAGTGTAGCCATTCCTACACAGCAAGTTTGCTTAATACATAGAAGGAATGAGGAGTAAAACTAATGCTGATAACTCTGCAGCAGATGAGAGGAGGATGAATGGGTATGCAGGAAAACTGTCCTTTCTACTTCTACAAAAGAGATTTTTTTTTTGCAAGTGAAAGACCTACACTAAAATAATGATATAATAATGATAATATACATACACACTTTCATGTCTGTTTGTAACCTTCAGTTAGTCAAAATGATGTATCATAGAGCAACAACAATGTACTTCAAATCAGCTAATTTACAGAATTTGTCCAAAATCTGTGACCTAAGACTCCCAAGAGATTGAAATCTAGCAAAGTTGTAGCTGTTTCAATGCTGTTGTATCACAACAGACAGCAATGGTCACGTAATTATCATTTCCAATGCTTCATTCCAGTTTCATACAAAGAAAGTCAATGGGGAAGCCAGCAGGAAGTCAGAAGTTGCTGCTTCCACTGCTTTTTTACCTGCCCATTGTCATGCTATTTCTCTGTTTAAGTAAGAAAATATATGTGAAATGATGATTCAACAGTCATGGTGTGTGTGTGTGTGTGTGTGTGTGTGTGTGTGTGTGTGTGTGTGTGTGTGTGTAAAGTCAATTCAAGGCAGCAAAAGCATCTAATATTTCAGTTTATTTTCCCTACAAGAACCCTATGAAATCAACTAGGTTGGTCAAAACACAACTATTTTTTTTATAAGAAAGGTGTAATTACATACATAAAACTAAAGAAAAGTTGGGAAGATAGTCATATAATTTTAAAAAAACCTTAAAAAGCTACCTCCATGCATATATATATGTATGTATGTATGTATGTATGTATGTATGTATGTATGTCTATGTCTATGTCTATGTCTATGTCTATGTCTGTCTGTCTGTGTGTGTGTGTGTGTGTGTATGTATGTGTGTGTGTGTGTGTGTATATATATATATATATATATATATATATATATATATACATATATACATATATACATATATACATATATACATATATACATATATACATATATACATATATACATATATACATATATACATATATACATATATACATATATACATATATACATATATACATATATACATATATACATATATACATATATATATATATATATATATATATATATATATATATATATATATATATATATATATATAATGAATGTTTTAAATGCATTACCTGTAGATAGATAAATACTGCTTTAGTTTATCCTGACATATCTTTTTTTACTGAGGCTAGGAATAATTTGAAAGATGATTGAAAATCAAATTCTGAACATCAGGCGGCACTAATCAAGTTATGAAGCTTTTAGTGATATTATAATTATTCTGAAATCTTGGGCATCTGTTTCTACTGAGTTAATTCCGTGGAGGCTGCCAACTCAAGAAAACAGAAGAAATGCAAACAGAATATCCAGAATTATTTCAGTTTATTGGAATATTAAAGTCCAAGGGAACCCAACAAGAAGTTAATAGCCAACATCAGGAGCAGAGTCTGGGATTTGACCAATGTTTCTAAACTCCAATGAGATTAGGGAGTGTCTTGTTTGAGGCCAGTGCCAAGGTAAGCCCTTACCTTAAATTAAAGTTAAAGAAGATGGAATGTACAGGAGAAACTCAAGGAGAAATTTGTACCCATAGATTCAGGCAAACAGAAAACGGATTGTGCATGCCTACTGTTATCTTAAGACTCTGCTCTTAAATTTTGGTGAACTAAATAAAAACACGAGCTTCAAAACACAAAACATACTGCTAGCTAAGATAAATGCCACTCAAAGTTTACATCAAAAAATGGAGGTTGTGCCTAGTTCTTATGCTAAGCCATGCTTGTTAAATAAACTTCGGATTATATTCACAATTATGTTAAACTTTAAACCATTACAAACTACAACTGATGGATTGAGCCATTAAGTGAAGCCAAAATCAAACAGATCCATTATGATTATGTGGGTGAGTAATATCCCAAGCTGATTTTCATGAAGCAATCTGCCAAAGTAATAGCTGCTTTATAAATCTTGCATTGTGGGTAGATAAAATAAGGATCTGAGTTCTTAGGTTCCTCTTTTTCTAGGTTGACTGATATCCACCACTTTTTCAGTATTCAATAGCATTGAAATTGTGGGGCTTGACAGAAATATTTGCATTGTATATTTTAATTTATCTCTGGGAGAGTCACATGAGAGGTCCTATATGTCGAAACACTAAGCAATCTCTCACACCTTCAAAAATAATCTAGAATAAATGGGTTCTACAAAATGCAACATAACTTTTAATGACCCAGGAACTGTTCATCTTATCAGACCAAACATTCATTTGAGATAAGTCTCTTTATGGAGGAAAAATGTGCAAATAATAGCTGAGAAAACACAATGGATTCCAAGAAGACTGAAGATCAGAAGTTCCTTGGAATGTCATGTGAGAGTGATCTTATGCTGCACACAGGAATCTGGGATTTTTCCATGGTTTGCTTTTTTTGGTAAAATGATACTTCCAATCCAGAAACTGTCTCCTCAATCAGTGATACTTGCAAATTATATTATTTGGATTCATTCATACTGTAACAGAGCAAGTAGTTATGACCACACTTAATATAAGATTGCAGATAGTCTATGATTCTCCACTGCCATACACAGGGAAACAAAAACTTCTATTCTGGATAACAGTAGTTGGCAAGTTGGTATTTCAATATTGGTACACTTCAGAAATATACATATTTTCTGAAATATTTGCTGAAAATCTGATTTCTGAAAAATATTATCTTGAAAATAAAGATAATGGCTAGAATAAAAACAAAAACAGGCATTATAATGACAAAGTCTGTATAATATTTAATATTTCCATTGTAGTTGGGGGAGATACTTCAAGCTAGTACTCATAGTACTAACCAGATGATCAACAGAGAGCAGCAGTGAGGGGCAAACTGCAATAATTGTCTGCTGACATTTACTGGTTGTTCAGACTGTTGTAACTCAGATCTTATAGCCCTATTGCAAGCTTAACTTCTAACAAGCTTTTTTTAGTTTCTAAAGAAGTATTTGCACAATACAATGATACGTCAGTACTCATCATTTATTGGTTTCAGAAGGTGTGATGAATACCACAAACCATGAGTACTAAACAGTTTTTCCATAAGGAATAATGTAGTGAGTAACAAGGCAGCCAACACCAACAAGTTGTAGTGTAGGCATTGACAAAAATTTCACACCAAAAATGCATTGACTGCCAAATTTGATGAGTTTCAAAGCAGTTGAGTACCACTGCAATTCAGAAGCAACTAAATATTGCCAGACAATAATTGCTGCTGAATTGAATACTTTTCAGATATTTCAGTCCAGTTTACCATAATCACAGATTAATCTCCAATCTATGATTCAATCCAAAAGTACACCTTTAAACATTCAGACAAGGATTTTTTTAAAAAAAGCACTGGAAATAAAGCAGAAAAAGAAAATATATTCTTATTGATAGAAAAGGAATCAAATAAACCTCAATAAATAAAACGGGGAAAAAAACCATGAAAAAAATAATATTTGGTTGAAATTATCTCAGTGAAATCTACTTGAGAGGGTTAAACAGTGAATTCATTGGAATCCAACCAGTGGTGGGTTGCAGGCAGTAAACCCTGGTATGGGCGTACTGGAGCCTGCCTGGAGCACCGGGTACGGTGCTCCGGAGGGTTCACCCGCCAGCCCGCACTTCTTACCTGTCTTTAAAGCCTTTGGCGCTTCCGCACACGAGCATGGCACAATGCTCTGCTAAGCAGCTGGAACGTCGTGGAGGCTTGCAGAGGCATCGCTGGAAGGTAAGATGCATGTGTGGCCCACATGCATTCATGTGGAGGATGCCAGGCCCAGTTGCAACCATACCGGTTGCAACAGGATCCGGAACCCACCTCTGAATGCAACAATCCCATGAACCCCTTACTTAGTTCAATTATCTGTACATTATTATTGGGAGAAAACACCACCAAATACAGTGTACTTGTTAGGAACTGCACATAGTATTGTGCTGAAATTCTTTGCTAGGTTTATTTGTTTATTTTAGAAAATGTATATAGTAACCATATTACTAAAGGTGATCAACCCTGACTGCTCCTTAGAAAGCCAGATCCTGAAGATGAAACTCAAAATACTTTGGCCACCTAATGAGAAGGAAGGACTCACTGGAGGAGAGCCTAATGCTGGGAAAAATTAAGGGCAAAAAAAGAAGGGGACAACATAGAATGAGGTTGCTGGATGGAGTCACTGAAAAAGTTGGCGTGAGCTTACATAGACTCTGGAGGATGGTATGGGATAGGAAGGCCTAGAGAAAAGTTGTCCATGGGGTGTCCAGTGGGTTGGACACGACTTCACAACTAACAACAACAAACCATCTTATATATGATCCCTGATGACTAACAACAATCATTTAAAGCAGCATAATAAAACATCTCTAAATCAAGCAAAATTAATATAATCATTATACAGTGACCAGGGCACAAAATAACAAACTCAACCAGAAAAACCACACTTGTATCAGACTTTTCTAACACCTCAATTTACCAGGACTTTAGAATTTTCTGGAAGGCAAGGATCTCTGTTTATTAATGGAAACTGCTCTATAGGGCGGGTGTCACAAGAGAAAAGGCACAATCCTTGGACTCACAAGACAACATTGTGTAATAGAAAGAAACTGGGACAGGAAGGCCCTTGGAGGTAGACAGTCTTACAAATAACCTGGTATTATGCCACACAGGGCTTTAAGGATAATAACCAATGCCTTGAATTACACTGAGAAAACAACTGGAAGTCAGTACAACTAACACAACAGTGTAATCTAGGCAAACCTTAGCTACCCAAAACTACATTATGCATGTTGCTGTGTTCTGGAACAATGGAAGCTCCTGCGTCAATATAGAACATATTATAAACAAATGGTCCGAGAGTAGTGGATAATTTCAATTTCAATTGATTGTTCACCGTCAGTTACAGATTGATCTAAATGGGAAGTGACAAAGATATAAGTGACAATGAGCAGTGAGTTATAGAGAATTAGTTTTGCCTTTATATAATTTTAAAAATATTTTGATTATTTTATTACAGTCACAGACCAAAAGACAGAAAAAAATCATGTAAGATTATGCTTGACCTGAAACCACCACTGAGAATTTGAATTTTTTTCAAACAGGATTTAAACAGAAGAATTGTACCTTTCTTGCTAGCTAGGATTTTTGTCCCCATCCTTTGGAATTCAATACGAATCAGTTGAGAGAAAGAAAAATAGTTTGCACTACATGTTGCAATAAAACATGGTTGGTTTGCAGCTCTGTAAACACAGGCAATCGATTAACTCAGTAAACCACAGTGAATACTCAACCATAGATACGTAACTATATCATGTGTAAGTATAAACATGGAGGAAGTTTTTCTGTTTTAATTTAGAGATGATCAAACCAAATCATTTTTTCATTAGTTAGGGAAACACTGAGAAATTTATCCAGAAAGTGGCATCTATGGTGGCCCTTACAGATGCCATTTTGTTACTACAATTAATGTAGCATTTGTTAAGTATGACACATTTTCTAAAGCAGTTTCATCCAATATTAATCTTCCATGCTTCCATACTTCAGCCACTTCAATAAAGATATTTATAGCCAAATAGTTCAACTAAATCCATCCATTAGGGAGTCCATCATTATCCCTGAAATAGTTATGCAATTACTTCAATCTTCTGCCATCACAGAACACTGGTAGTCCTTGATCTGCAACCACATTTGAGCCCAAAATTTCCATTGCTGAGCAAAACAGCTGTTAAATTAATTTTGCCTCATTTTATGACCTTTCTTGCTACAGTTGTTAAATGAATCACTACAGTTGTTAATTTAGTAACACAAAAAAATTATCTGTCCGAAGGCCCCAGGATACTGCAACTGTCATAAAGACATGCCAGTTGCCAAGCATCTGAATTTTGATCACATGACTATGGGGAGGCTACCTTTTTTTTACAAGCTATAAAGAGTACAACAAAAGGACAACAGTTTTGAAAAGGGGCAGTTCAACAAACTTCAGTGTTATTAGATCTTCCACCTTTTGCTGTAATCAAGAGGTCCCAAGCAATGAGCAGTGCAATACAGTCTGGTGTGCATTAGATAATTTTAGGAGAACAGCTCAGTGCCACATGATACGACGTCACCAAAAGCTAATCTGAATAGCTAGTCTCCTCCCACATTCCTTCACGAGACTTTTAGATCAAGCGTCCACTTCATACGGGGGTTTTCCCTTGTCCTTTTTTTCTTTCGTCGTCTTGCTTTTTCGAAAATATCGAAATATCTCGAATGTTCGCCAATGGGCTCATCAGGGTAACCTTTAAGCTATAAAATCAAAGTGGGACGCCAAACCCGAAATGACGCGATATGAAATCGCATCCGTGTGTAAAGGTGCACCTGCACTTTGCAGCAAACATAACAACCTCGCTGTCCCTTTTTCCTTTCCGCCATCTCGCGCCCTCCCCCGCACAAAATAAGGGGGTGTATGTGAAGGACCACATCCGGGTTTCACTCACCGATCATGGCCAGTGCTGGCAATGTGGGGGCGCTCTGAAACCCTGATCTGTTCACATTCGAACTGCAAAAGCCAAACTTGAGGATCTACGCTCCCTGCAGGCCGGCCAGACGGTAAGGTGCCCAGTGCGCAGGCGAGCAAAGCCACGTTACAAAGCGCTTTGGGAAATGTAGTGCTCCACCTTCCTCCTGCCGCGGGAGGACTTCGCGTGTAAATACATGGAATCAAATGTATCTCTCAATCGGCCGGGCTTCCTTCCTTCGGTACTATAGTCTCCTGGTTCAACGTGTTCAGCGTAAGGGAGACTATTTCAGTTCTGCCTTGAGAATTTCTCCCTTTGAGATCGAGATTGCTCGCGCGCTTTGCGCATCCTTTTCTGTGCCACCGCAATATTTTTTTATTATAATAAAGAGAGACTACAGCATAGTTCGAACTAATTCTTTGCCAACCTCCACGCCACTGAAGAAATGAGACTTAAGGACACAAACGCTTTTTTAAAGGGCAGCGAAATGAATTCAATTCCTTCTCTGGATGTTCCTAGTTTTTGGGGGGTTGCTTTGTTTTTGTTTTCCATCAGCTTATATAATAGATGGAGAACAAGTACATTATTCTGTATTGGATTTTAAGTTTTTTTTAAAGAGTCCATCTGACCAAACTTTTCATGTTAAAGCAGGAATGTTCAGACCATGAGTAACATTTAAAAAAAACTCGCATTTTTAAAATTTATATAGCATTTATATAGCATATTTGCAATTCTTTGCTTTCTCACTGTAAAAGCCACACCAGTCCAATTATAATAGAAGGCGTTGACGGATCAATTATGGCAGTTTTCAAAACGTAGTTTTTCTTTGTGCTTGTTATGTTTGTGGTGATTTGGATTTACATATTATTGTTTGGGTTGACGTTGTAGATGCCCTAGAATCTGGGTTACAAATTATTACATTTGTAAAATAAACAAATGAAATATTGCCATTCCTGCTCTTTTTGCAAGAAATGAGAAGATACGCTAGTCGAGAATGAATCCCATAGATTAGAATGTCAGTAGAATTTATTCGTCAGGAAACGCGCAGGATTGAATTAATAGCCCCTTCATTTTCGGGAATTGATTTATTTAAAAAAGTTTTAAATCCTTCCAAATGTCACGATGTTATATATGAGGATAATCAATTCATTTGCTCCCCTTTTCTGAACTAGGTAACTTTCCTCATGTAACCGACAGCGCTCACATTTTCTGATTCAGAACAAACTACTTGGTTTTCAAAACAAAACCACTCATAGGAAAGTTTTAGGCCATAAGACTAATAAAAACGACCGAGCGGCCAGCCTGGTTTTCGCGTCTGAACCCTGCTACGTTACTACCCTTTTCTTGCCTATACTGTAAACTGAGGGCAGAAGAATTCAGCTTCTGCATTTCGTGACTTCACGGAGTCGCGTGACTTCAGTTACGCCGAATGCGCATGCGTATGTAAATCGAATCCGCTCAGCGGTACCGAAGTTTCCGATAAGGGCGGAATCCTTGAGCTCCCGCGGCTGGTTGTTGATACGTTGCCCAGCAACCGATTCCTAGAAGCGAATTGGTGTTAGAAACAGGCATATACTTCCCCCCCTTCCCCTCCTCCTCTTCCTCGAAGCCACGCAGGAGCCTTCCCAGGGGTAAACCAAGGGGTGAAAGGAGCAAATACAAAGGGACGAAAATTAGGAATATAATTTTTTTTTGGCTCCAAGGTAGAGGGGGGGAAATCTGTTTTCGTATCCAAATAGTTTCCTTTTAAAATCCCGACCACCAATCCCACGTGCAGCAGCAAGCAGCCTCCGGAGAAGATGGTGGCGGAAAAAGAGGGTGTAAGCCCCCCCAAACTGAGACCCCAGCAGCTGCAGGAGCCGCTGCGACACGCAAGAAGAACCAAGAAGCAGGTCAGCGATGGATTCACCATCAAAGCAATGATGAAAAATACCGTGGTATGTTGCGATGCAGTTACAATAATAGAAGGTTTTCTGACCCTTTGGGTTTGTCATTTAAAGTGCCCGTGGGAGGAAGAGTTGGCCTGCCGTTTGCAATGGGTGGGGAAAGGACGGGATGACAGCTTGAGGAAGGGAGGGGGATTTGCCTGCCAGGTCACCGAAATGCTGCTTAAGCGAACTTCACCCATCAACCATTACAGATTAACAGAGTTGGAAGGGACCTTGTAGGTCATCTAGACCAACGCTCTTCCCAAGCAGGAGACTTTACACCATTTCTGACAAATGGCCGTCCAGTCTCTTGTTGAAAGCTTCCAGTGATGAAGCTCCCACAACTTCTGTAGGCAACTTCTGTTCCATGGGTTGATTGCTGGTGCTGTCAGAAAATTTCTCCATATTCCCAGGTTGAAGAGGTTTATAGAGGTTTATTTGCATTTGTAGGCCGCCCTTTTCCCTGAGGGGACTCAGGGCGGCGCACAGAAAACCAGGAAAGGGGGGATACAACGTTGAGACAACAACACATAATAAAATAATGAACAACATGCATACAACATTCGGGCGGGGTAGCAATCCTTATCCCCAGGCCTGACGGGCGAGCCAGTTCTTCAAGGCTGTGCGGAAGGCCTGGACGGTGGAGAGGGTACGAATCTCTACGGGGAGCTCGTTCCAAAGGGTCGGGGCCACTGCTGAAAAGGCCCTCCTCCTTGTAGTTGCCAGCCGACACTGGCTGGCCGATGGAATGCGGAGGAGGCCTAATCTATGAGATCGTATAGGTCGTAGGGAGGTAATTGGCAGAAGGCGGTCTCTCAGGTATCCAGATCCACTGCCATGTAGGGCTTTATGGGTGATCAATAGCACCTTGAAGCGCATCCGGAGATCGACAGGTAGCCAGCGCAGCTCGCGGAGGATAGGTGTAATGCGGGTGAATCGGGGTGCACCCGCAATCACTCGCGCGGCTGCGTTCTGTACTAGCTGAAGTCGCCGGATGCTCCTCAAGGGCAGCCCCATGTAGAGCACGTTGCAGTATTCCAGCCTAGAGGTCACAAGGGCCCGAGTGACTGTTGTGAGGGCCTCCCGATTCAGGTAGGGTCGCAACTGGCGCACCAGGCGTACCTGGGCGAATGCCCCCCTGGTCACAGCCGCTATATGGTGGTCGAATGACAGCTGTGGATCCAGGAGGACTCCCAAGTTGCGAACCCTCTCTGAGGGGTGTAAAATTTGACCCCCCAGCCTGAGTGTTGGATTATTGGCCAAATTTTTGGGAGGAAAACACAACAGCCACTCGGTCTTTTCTGGGTTGAGCACGAGCTTGTTAATCCTCATCCAGTCCATGACGGCTTCAAGCCCCCGGCCCATCACGTCAACCGCTTCATTGATTTGGCACGGGGCGGACAGATACAATTGAGTATCGTCCGCATATTGATGGTATCTGATCCCGTGCCTGCGGATGATCTCTCCCAGCGGTTTCATGTAGATGTTGAATAGTAGGGGGGATAAGACCGAACCCTGCGGCACCCCATATTTTAGGGGCCTTGGGGACGATCTCTGCCCTCCCACTAACACCGACTGCGACCTGTCCGAGAGGTAGGAGGAGAACCACCGTAACACGGTGCCTCCCACTCCCACCTCCCGCAGTCGTCGCAGAAGGATACCATGGTCGATGGTATCGAAAGCCGCTGAGAGGTCGAGGAGGACCAGGATGGAGGAATGTCCTTCATCTCTGGCTCTCCAAAGATCATCCATCAATGCGACCAAAGCGGTTTCTGTGCTGTAACCGGGTCTGAAGCCGGACTGGAAGGGGTCTAGATAATTTGCTTCCTCCAAGGACCGTTGGAGCTGGAAGGCCACCACCTTCTCAACAACCTTCCCCAGAAAGGGGAGGTTGGAGACCGGGCGATAGTTGTTAAGAACAGCTGGATCCAAGGATGGTTTCTTCAGGAGGGGTCTCACCACCGCCGCTTTCAGTGCGGCGGGGAAGTTCCCCTCCCGAAGGGAGGCGGTTACAACCGCCTGGATCCAGCCTCGTGTCACCTCACTGCAGTTAGAGACCAACCATGAGGGACACGGATCCAGGACACAGGTGGAGGAACTTACAGCTCTCATGGCCTTGTCCACATCCCCGGGGGTAACTTCCTGAAACTCAACCCAGAGCTGTTCTACTTGGTCCCCCTGTGCCTCGGCTGGAACTGCAGGTGTGGAGTCCAAGTCCGCCCGAAACCGAGCAATTTTGTCCGCTAAGAATTGGGCATATTCTTCAGCTCTGCCCTGCAGGGGTTCCCCCGTCTCCCTTTTATTCAACAGGGAGCGGGTTATCCTAAACAGGGCGGCTGGACGAGACTGAAGCAATCCTTGATCAGTTTCCATCCCTTTTTCCTTATCTGGCCTTCAGGTGCTTTTGAAAATAGCTTGACCCCTTCCTCTCTGTGGCGGCCCCTCAAATATTGGAACACTGCTATCATGTCACCAAAGTCACACTTGAAACAATTTCCTTTCTGTTTCCCCATCCAAATACGCTAACAATCCATCCCACTGCTTCCCATGGTTAATGAGTCTGACTTGAGATCCAGTAGATCCCATACACTATGCTAGGAGCCACCCATATTATAAGAAGTTGTTCTTAATTGAGAGATATTGCTCTTTCTAGCTTTTGATCTGAAGTGTTTATTCTGTGTTTAGCTAGCTTAATGACCTGCTTATTTTTAACCCAATTCTTTCGTAATTTTTTGCACTTCTAATTATTATGATTTTTTCCTGTACTACTTTTTTTGAATTTTTTTTATTTTAATGAAACAAAAACACAAAAAAAGAATCATCCTTCATTACATCTTGTAGAAAACGTGTTGATTGGTTACAGATAACTTTCATGCATTTCTTCCACAGTCATTACTTATAGTTCATATTAAGTCAAAAATCTTTGTATATCTTACTATCAATGTACCACAGTTCTCATTTGACTACAATTATTTGAACATGCTTTTACCTCAAATCATTCATACTTAAAGACACAACCACATAATTGTATTCATTAGCTATTTCAAAAAATCATCCAATAACATTACACCTTTATAGCATGTTTTAAGTAAAAGTCAATTAATAAAGTTTCTAAACCTTCCCCCCCTATTTTTTCCAACACACTGATTAAAATTTATATCCAAGTTACTTTTTCCAATACCATAGCATGTATATATTATTAAACAATGACCATTAGCATTTCCTTGTTATTATTATAATTGGCTAAAAATCATTTACTATTTATGTCCTATCTCCTCTCATCAGACCCCCCCAAAAAAGAAAAACCTTACACTTTTATAACAAGATCTAAATAAAAATTTGTTAATAAAATTTTATAGGTCTTTTTCCCAAGTCACAATTTGCAATTATATCCAAATTTCTTTTGCTAGATTACCATAATGTGTATATTATTAAGCTGTATCCATTATCATTTCCTTATTGTTATTATAGTTAATTAACTGTTAGCAAATAAACATTTGATAACAATCTAAAACAATCCAAGAATTACAAAATTCCTACTTATTAATCACCAAAATCAACTGATTTTTTATTATCAACTTTCATTTGTCAACCTATATCTTTCCAGTAACAAAACAGTCTTAATTCTCTTGCCAATTGTGGTGTCAGTCTTCTTTTTATCTCCTTTATAAGGTTTTTATAGACTTCTCTCCGCACTTTGTTGCTTGAAGGGTCTCTCAGATAATCTCGTTGCCCACCAGTTGCTACTAAAATTAGCTTGTCTTTGGTTGTCAATCTTGCTTCTGAAAAAAAATTCTCTTCTTATGTCTATCATCATTAGTATTTTTTTTCTGTGTCCTGGAATCTGGGGTAGAGGTCCAATTCATTGAATTCCCTTTTCCATATTCCCTTTTTTCCACTTTCACCCACATTTGCTCTATTAATAAATTCATCTATTGTCTTATCTTTATCTTCTATATCTTCATTCTCCCCTTTAATTTTTGGGGCTCCAACCCCATCATCTTTTGCTGTGAGGAAGACTAGTCTTTCCAACTTCTTCTCAATTCTCCCATATTCTTCTAATAGATTTTGAATTCCAGCCAAGATATTTTGGAATTTTAAGGTTTCCTCATCTAAGTATTGATCCATGTTTCCAAAACAGAAGAAAGAAAGAAAAAGAAAAAGAAACTAATAGCGACTGCCACTCTAGCCTTCCAGGCCTCTTTTATTTTTTATTTTAGATTGACTTGAACACAAGTTCTTTTATGCTCTTCAAAGGAGAAGGGTTTTGTTTTTTTCCCCTTTTCTTTCTTTCCCCTGCCAAAATAATTCTCAGAGGCACCTGTGCCCTTGGTTCTTTATCAGTTTCTGTAAACAAGTTGCAAACCCTTCAGCTACAAAGTTAGTGAAGTCAAATAAGGAAAGAAAAGAGATACATTGTTTCAAAAACCCCAGCTTCTGACCTCCAAGTGGCAGTGTTAATTTTCACCTTCTAATATTTATCTCTGGCTTATAGGGAACAAAGTTCTTTAGATTTCTTTTAGTGTGGTTTGATAACAAGTAGTAGGAAGAATTGTTCATCAATCCGTTCACTTTAAGAGGAGAGATGAAAAAAACGTTGCGAGCACTTCAATCCACAAAAAATAGTTATAAAGGAAAAAAAACTTTCCACAGCTATCCAATTAGGATTATTTTCACTGCTCAGTTCTTTTGCTTAAGGATCTAATTTGGCTTTAAAGAAACATTTCTTTGGGCAATCTTTAGCAAAATAGAAAAAATATCTCACCAGATGGACTCACTTTCTCTTTTCACTTCCTTCCTTCCATAGCATCCCGATTTCATCAGCCTGGGGGCTGCCTGTTTACCGCCGGCTTGAAGCACTTCCCTTGGGTCTATCAGGGATTTTGCGATGTCCCTGAGAGCAGCAACGCTTTGTCTTGCTGATCACCATCTCTACGGGACGGTTTAGGTCTCAATGGACCGTCCCGCGGCAAAAGTGTCAATGGCAATCTCGGAGTATCGAGACTGCATGTTTTGACATCGCGACGTGGCTCTTCCTTCTCATTGCCTGTACTACTTTTATCTCTCTTTTTTTCTTCAATATTTCATCTGTTCCACAGAGCCCAAATCTCCTGATGTTCTACTTTTCATAAAACATTCAAAATATTCTCAAAGTTATCATAAAGTAAGCATTAAATAAAAAAACTACAGCTTGACCTGTATCCCCAGTGCTTTCCACTGGAACTCATATATGGAAATATAAACCACACTTTTGGAAAAGAGGCAAAACCATTCCATTTTTACTGTTTTATTATTCTAGGAGTTTTCATTTCTGTGTGAGAGAGATGATTAAAGCATTGTCATATATTAATGGGGAAGTGCTGTGCGATTCTGTGCATAATTATTCCAAAATAAGTCAGTGATAAATGAGCCCTACACTAAACAAATACTGTGATTTTTATTCAGGAGTCAAGAAGTTATCATAGCATGTAATGAACTTTATTTTGTATTAACTGTTTCTAACTTTATCTACGATTAAAAAACATTCATCATAGAACATTGCAATATATTGATGCCCAAGGATTGCAACTTAGTATATTACCATCTCTACTTTTCTGTTCTTTTCCACAATTCATCAGCATTATTTTATGCATCTCTGCTCTACTCAATTTTTCCAGCCATTATTATTTCTATGAGACTTTTGTCAAGGAGCATAGTATAAGTTCATGCCATAGTCTATGTTCACACAGAACATTTCATTCATTTCAGATTTTTTTGTTGCTTGTTTTGCTTTTGAACAACTTGCTCACCATAAACCAGCCACATGTTGAGATTGCACAAGCAAAATGCAGTGGCTCAATGGCTAAGATGCTGAGCTTGTCAGTCAGAAATGTTGCCAGTTCAGTGGTTCGAATCCGTAGCGCCACATAATGGATTGAGCTCCCATTAGTTGTCCCAGCTTCTGACAACCTAGCAGTTCGAAAGAATGTAAAATGCAAGTAAAAAAATAGGAACCACCTTTAGTGGGAAGGTAGCAGCATTCTGTGTGCCTTAGGTGTTTAGTCATGCCAGCCACATGAACATGGAGACATCTTCCGATAGCGCTGGCTCTTCAGCTTTGAAACGGAGATGAGTACTGCCTCCTAGAGTCAGGAATGACTAGCACATGTGCGAGGGGAATCTTTACGTTTTTAACATAGTTTTGAAGTTGGGCAACTTTAAGATAGAAGATTTTAGCATAGCTTGGTTTTCACGTAAATTGTTTGAGTATTTTTAACACCATAGCTTACCTTAGTATAGCCTGTAGGTTTGAATAAAAGTTAGAGGCTCTGAGAACATTAAGGAACTGAGTAAAGGGTGCTAGTGTATAATCAATGAACAAACTATAAACTTTTAGCCACCTATTGAGGAAGCTTACGAATGAAGATTATTGGGAAATATGATGTTTGAAGTAATTTCGGTGACCAAACATGATATAAAAACTAAAAAGATGCCCTGTGTTAAGATTGATTCTTGATGGAGATAACCAAGTAATTTTCTTGGCAACAAAGATTTCTTGTTGCACTCTTCAGAGTTGTTTCTTTTTCACTTCTTAGTCTAACATTCAGTCTTGGTAGTATCCCATCAAGTACAAACCAAAATTATTACTGCTTAGCTTTGAACTAAGACCAGAATTTAGAGCAGTGCAGCTGTCTGCTCTATTTCTGACAGTGTAATGATTTGAAATCTAGCAAAATAACAACAGAACTGCAAGCACTTCAAAGCTTAAGTAAAGGAATAGAACAGAGTTTGGAGAGATTGAAAGAAAAAAAATTGAAAGATTGTTCCAAATACTGAGATTCTCAGATTTTCACCAGGGACATTGCTTCTATCTTTGCAATAACTTTGAAGTAGCAATACATTATAGATAATGAAGTCCCTTATTACATATACATTCCCCACTTGTTATGATGCGCTGACAATAAGATCATAATGCTTCTGTTAGATTGGGTAATGGACGGGCACACGCAGGCCTAATGGTAACAACAGCTCTTTATTAAGTACAACAAGTGAGAACAATCCAACAAAGGTTGAGTCTGACAGCAGCCCTTTTATAGGGAGCTGCCAGACCCTTCGGCCAATAGGATTAAACCTCTGTTCCCGCCGGAACAGAGGACCTTGGTGGAAACCACTGTAGTTATAACAAGTATCTAACAGCTTCAGTTATAAATTATGACTTAAATGGATAATATTACAATTAAAGTAAGTATAAGCTCAATCTTCAACAATATTTTTATATTGGAAATAGTCTGTCATGGCTAAAATTATCTAATTCCTTCTGACAGAATGATAGAGCTGATAAATGTGACATTTTTAGAAATGGCTAGCCAATAAGATACATTTGGTATGAAAGTTATATATATTTACCTGATAATTGATTTTTAGGTAAAACATATGTGAGAAACAAGTATTATATTATTATACGGATTAATATACTGAAAGCATATACTGAAAGATCCCAGGATTCTTGCATAAGCTTTGCTGCCTATTTTCAGTTTGCAGTTAAATAAGGTGCAAATGCTTAGTGTTTACTCTTTTTAATTAAGATATTTGTATGTAGTAATTATCATTTGTGCATCTAAAACTGAATTAGAAAACTGGTTTTACCTCTATAATTATTATAGTTTTCAGAATCTCAGTAGCCAGAAAAGAAATATTATCCCATGAAAGTGGGATAATATTTAATGATTGCAGTTTTGATACTATAGTTTTATTTGTCCATAAACATGCATGGATAAAACACAGAGGTGAAAATGTACTTTATCTGACAAAGGTGATAAGTTGTTCAACAACCGCTAGCAGTAGTTTTCCATTGTAGAAAAGCACTCTCTAGTGTTTTGAGTTACAGTAGTTAGAAGTAACACATGGAACTACTGGGAAATCAACTAGTCTAGTTAGAAAAAAAGATAGATTGGGTTATATAATATTACCCTATAAAAGTTGTTGTATTGCAGGTCTGAAGCTATTGAATTCATTGCAAATTATTACACTATTTCTGCCTTCTGATTATTATTCCCAATTTGGAAAGAGCTAGCTCTGATAAAGAAACATTCAGAGAATGCCAAGTTTTATTTCTACAAATACTTTTAGTCCACATAGCTTTTGAATTATGTTTCAAAAAGTTGCTTTAGATATATCTGAGCAATGAAGCCAGGAAGGAAACAATTACTTCGTTTTCCAATTTCTAAGACTATAAATAAACCCTATGCTGTTATTTCTATCATTATTCTACTCTATTATTATTTCCATTCTAGGTTATCTATACTGGAGCTGTTTTTATTTGGTTGGGAAAAGGGAAGGGAAAATAGAAGAGTCTTTAAAATGATTTTAAGTAAAGCTGTAGAATAAAGACAATAAATTACATTCTAACCCTGAACAGCATATCTGTAGTGTAATGGGACCAGCTGTAAAGCTTTAAGAAGCTACTATATGTGGCTACAGATTCCTTTGTATTTGACAGTTTTGACTTAGCATTTTAGGAAAATATTATAAAACAAAACACATAATTTTGTTACGGATAAGGTATCTAGGATAGTTGTTAAATGGGAATTTGAATTTTAAAGAAAATAGTATTTTACCCTTATAAGTTTTTAAATATGAAAGCTTCTAATGGACCAGCTGTTTATTTAGGAACAGCTTGATCTCTCTGAAAATCCTATTGTTTCAGGATTATGTCTGGAGACAAGGTGCATTATTTCTGTTTCCAAACAGAAATGTTATACAGGTAGTCCTGAACTTACAACCATTCATTTAGTCACCATTTGAAGTTACAATGCCACTGAAAAATGACTTATAACCAGTCCTCACAGTTGTAACAATTGGTCATGTGATCAAAATTTGGGTGCTTGGCAACTGGTATATATTTACGATGGTTGCAGCATCTCAGTCATCTCATCATTGTTTTCAAATTTCACAGCCAGCTTCAAATAAGCAAACTCACTGGTGGAAACCAGAGACACTTAATGACTGACCAATTCAGTTAATAACCATGCAAAACAATCATAAAATTGGACAATCTGGGTCCTCATTTTACAGACTTTGGCAAGATGGAAGGCTGAGTAAACCTTGATCCAGTGTAAATGCATGTTTTATTTTTTCCATTTTCATTTCGTACAGTCACATATATACTGTGCATAACCGGGGCCATATAACATTAAACAATAAACACAGCCATTCCTCTTGTCAACAATACCCCCCAAAATAGAAACCCAATGTACCTCTTCAACCCTCCATACACCCTTTCTTACGCCCCCCTCCAACTTTCCATCTTCCCTCCTTCATTCCCCTCTACCCTACTTCCCCTCCCCCTCTACCACTCCTCTCTCCCGGTACACTCCCTCCCTTCCTTCTCACCCTCCCTCCAATCCTCTCTCCCACCCTCTCTACCCCTCTTTCTTCTATCCCTTTACTCCTCCCTTCGGTGTATTTCTACTATCTATTAATGTATTCAGCTTGTCCTATTTTTACAGTGGAATTAAAGAGCAACAGTATACAAGTGCAGTCGCATTACTTTGAAATCTAACACATACTAAATATCCCCCCTCCCCCCTAACACCCCACCTCCCTCCCCCCCCGACTTCCCAGAGCCCGTACACGGTATAGATTTTTAACAAACACAGTCTAAAATATGTTAAGACAAAGGAAATAAAAAAAAGAAGTTGATAACATCTCTGCATTGAACTCAGCTTCTTCCTGTTGCACTAACTTTGAGCAGTTTAGATTATTCCTAATCTTAAGCATAAACTATCTGGAATTTCTTAGTCCCGTATTTGTTTTGTATATAGTCAATCCATTTTTTCCAGTCTCGTTTATATCTCTCATTTGAATGGTCTTTAAGATATGCCGATATTTTAGCCATCTCGGCTAGGTTTGTAACTTTCAATGTCCATTCTTGAGTTGTAGGCAAGTCTTCCTTCTTCCAGTATTGCGCCACCAACAGTCTTGCTGCCGTTATTAAGTGCAGAACCAAATTAGTCTCTACCGCTGTAAAGTCAGTACATATACCTAGTAAAAATAACTGAGGAGTAAACTTTATCCTTCTTTTAAAGATATTTTGCATAATCCACCACATTTTTATCCAAAATGCCTTAACCTTTTGACAAGTCCACCATTATGAAAATATGTAGCATTGAGAGAACTACATCTCCAACATTTAGGCTGTACATTCGGATACATAGAAGCCAGCTTTTTAGGATCTAAATGCCATCTATAAAACATCTTATAAAAATTTTCTCTCAGGTTTTGTGCTTGTGTGAATTTCACATTTCTTACCCATATTCTTTCCCATGTGTCCAACATTATTGGTTCCTCAATATTTTGAGCCCACTTTATCATACAATCTTTAATTAATTCTGTTTCCGAATCCATCTGTATTAATACATTATATATCCTCTTTATATGCATTAAACTTTGATCTCTTATTTGTTTAAACAAATTATCCTCAACTTTGATAAAACCAGTTTTTTGGTCTATTTTCCACCTGGCCTGTAATTGGCCATACTGAAACCATGTTTGAACTACCTTCCCCTCTTTCAGTACCTCTAAAGATTTTAGTTGTAGAACCCCCCTTTCCAAAGTGAGAAGTTGTCTGTAGGTGGTTCTATCCTGTTTTTGTGCTATATTCATATTTTCAATTGCATGTCTAGGAATTGCCCACATGGGTAACTTGTCATGTAGTTTATATTGATATTTTTTCCAGACCCGCAGTAAAGCATTTCTTAAGATATGACTTTTAAAATTCTTATCCAATTTTTTGTTGAATAACAAGTAAGCATGGCAACCATATACCAGATCGTGTCCCTCGATATTCAGTATTCTATCGTTGGTTAAATGGGTCCAATCACTAATTGCGGATAGCACCACTGCATCATAATATAATTTTAGGTTAGGTAATTTCAAGCCTCCTCTCTCGCGTACATCTTGCATTATTTTCATCTTTACCCTCGGCTTCTTTCCGGCCCATACAAATTTGTTGATACCCTTCTGCCATTCTAAAAGATTCGCATCTTTTTTAAGTATAGGTAACATTTGAAAAAGAAATAAAAATTTTGGTAAGATGTTCATTTTCACTGCCGCTATCCTACCCAGCAAAGATAAGTGCAGTTTCTCCCATTTTTTCATCTCTATCTGTATACTCCGCCAAAGTGGTTCATAATTGTGCTTATATAATTTCCCGTTTGAGGCTAAAATATTAACCCCAAGATATTTGACTTTTTTGACTACCTCACATCCTAGCATCCCTCCTAGTTCTTCCTTTTGTTTAGTATTCATATTTATAGCTAATATTTTTGTTTTCCCTAAATTTATTTTAAAACCAGACACTTGACCATATTGATTAATCGTATTCATTAAAACCGTACTAGATTCCTGCGGTTGTTCCAGTATTATGACGAAATCATCCGCAAAAGCGCGGACTCAGTATTCTTGCTACCTAATCTTGATCCCTTTTAGACCATCCAAGCCCCGTATTTTATTCAACAACACTTCCAAAGTTATAATGATCCAGTGAGAATCAAACTGTCCTATATAATCATCCAATGAATGCTTTTATTCTACGACAGTTTGTCTGATCTGAAGTAAACCTATGCCTCCATTTCTATGGGGCTGGTATAATCAATCAATATTACTATGCGGATGAAATGCCTGGGGAATTCAGTTATCATTTTTTTTTTTTTTTTGGTCAAAACTGTTCAGCTCAGTTTGTAACTAGGTAATTCCAGCATTGTATCATAGGTATGGTCTGGGCATTGATGGCTTTGGTGGTAAACTTGTGAAAGTGGCTATCACAAAGAAGAATGGGTCAACTTATTATCCAAAGCATCTGAAAGTAGGAAAAGAAGCAATGAAAACTAATCAAGGAGAGATGAAAACTGATCAAGGAGCAAACCCACCTAGACCTAAGGAACAATTTCCTGATAATTAGAACAGCACTCCAGAAGTTATGAGTGCTTCAACACTGAAGGTTTTAAAGAAAAGATTGGACAAATATTTGTCTGAAATGGAATAGGGTTTCCTGCTTGAGCAGGGGGTTGGTCTATAAGACCTCCCTTCCAACTCTGTTATTCTGTTAAGTGAACCTGTATATTCTTAATATATCTGCTATTCTTAGAAAAGGCTACGTGGTAAATTTTGTCTTTGCCACCTATTTGACTTTTAGCCAGATGCTGAAAGAATTCAGTTGGCAAGCATTATGATGTTTGGCAAATTCTAGCAAAACAGCACTTTCTTCTCAGTACCTGCTTCAGTGAGAATAACTGTTGTTTCAGTTGTACAACTATAAAGAATTTTCAAAATTGGCAATGAAGTAATATAGCGCTGAAATTGGTATTTTTGCTTTTCTGGTGAGTTTATAAAATTGAAATAATTAGATGTTAGATGATAAAGGAGAAAAAGCTCAAAATCATACGGCATTTTGTAGTAAGATTTTTTTTAACTAATACAAGGAGTCACTGATTACAGTAGTGCTATTAGCAAGGGATCCTTATGATATTCTTTTTCATACAAGCAGATAAAATTGAGTTAAGCTTTTTACTGAAATTTTAGGATTCACAAAAATAGATCAAGTTTCAAAGTATGGAAGTTACTGGATCTACTAAGATCCAATACAGGATCTAGGTAAGTTATGAATCTTAACTAAGCAAAGATCTTATTCTGACCCTTGACTTTTGTACCAGGAGAAATATTGAAAATCTTTTTTAGATTCTGCATGAAGGTTTGAGCTGCCATTTTTTTTACAACACCTTGGCATTCCATGTTTAGACAGTAACCAAGAGTACAGTAAATAATTTTGCAGAATTAGAATTTAGTATCAAACAGTTGGGTAGAACTTGCCCAAAGTCGTATGTTAGGTGATATATTATAAACAGCAAATATTTGGCCTAGAGCTAATATCTTGTATCCTTCAAAAATAATAGCAAATTTATTCAGTTTCTATTTTGGCTTTCCAGTTGATGTTAAATAGGTATGCTTTTCATGCTGTATGGGATTTTATAAGGATTTCACAAATACATTAGTTGTTTATATCCTCACAGGAAAATAATCCAACATATTCTTTTGTTCAAGTCATTGAAATTTTATGGAGTATTATAATAGTTCACAAACTGGCACCTTAAATTACAAAAACTAATGAGAGTTCCTCCTTCTTAAAGTTTATAACGTTTTTTTCTTTTTTCATAAGTAATAATAAAACCTTAATAACAAATTAAACTATAATTTAACAACAGCTATAGTGATTATGTATTAACCATAATGTCCCTGGAGCCTCATGGCAGAAGTCAAGCGCTTCCAATTTTCTCAGCTATTACCTCACAATAAATGTTGTCCTTAGGCTATATTTCTGGTATTAAATTCTTGTATAGAGAAACAGGTTCCTACTTTGGAGCTGAGCAAATTTATACCATACGGGGTTTTTATTTTCCCTTATGATGATTTTTCACAGTTGGTTCAAAATGCTGTATTTCCCGTCTCTCTCACACATGGGCTCTTTTTCCCCCCCAAGCCAGTTCAATATGTGCTGATTCCAGAAAGGTCACTATATTGTCACTGATTTTTGCCTAATATTTTAGATATCTCAATGAGGCCAGGGGAACTTGGGGTCATTAATCAGTGGTCTGCTGCTCTTTTGACAACCTGTGCAGTAGGCAGAAGGGAATAGGGAAAACAGGTATCGCAAAAGTCGACGTTTAATATCTTTGAGTATTAAACAGCTCCCAACCTTTTTCCCCAAGACAATGTATCGACCAAAAATGAGAATCAAATCTGTGCCTCCCTAACATCCCTTCTAAGGATAATATATTGTCCTTACATTATAAGGATCGTTCATTCAAAGGACCTTTGTCCTAGAATATGTTTCAGTAGCATCTTTTTTATTTACCATTTCTGTGGATTTCAATATCAACTTATTTTCAGTGTGGACTTCTGTTTTAAAAAAAGGACAGGGCTGTCAACATCTTCTTTACAATGAATTATTATTGGAAAGATGTCATATTATATTGTGCTTTACTCTCTCTGTTCTTGGTCAGGTACAAAAATAAACCTTTCAACAGAAAGCATACAATTGAGGAATAATATTGAATTATAATTTGCATAAATATTTTCTTACAGTTGGGTAATACAAATAGTTTACACTGCATACTGATTATCCTGTTTTGTTCTAAACATAGCATATTATTAAATAATTATTGTAATATTAGTTTGGCGCACATTTGAAAAAGATGTGTTTGAAAAAAGAAGCACAATCTTTATTTTTATAGTAGCAACATATCTTAAGTTTTGATAATTGTAAAAAGATTTGATTGATCATGTGCCATCAAGTCATTGCCGACTCTTAGCGATCACATAACTGGACTTTCTCCAGTAAGATTTTTTTTATTGTTTGGTCCTTCAAGAAATGGGTCTGGGAGGCGTGGCTTGACATCGCTACGACATGACATGCAATCTTGGAGCTCTAGGATTGCTGTCGATATCTCTGTTGCTGGACGATCCTTTTTGGATCTAAGCTGTTCTGAAGGAACGGTGATAGAGAAGGGCATGTCCTGCTAATCTCAGGGGCATCGCAAAGTCTCTGATTGATGCAAGAAAAACTCTTTTTGCTGGCTACAAGAGAAGCAGCCAAAGTGGCTGCAGAAGGTTGGGACAAGCCCCTGAAATGGAAGCAGAATAGGAGAGACAGTGTGTTGAAATGGTGAGAAAAATCTTTATTATTAGAGAAGAGAAAACCCCAAAGACTTAGAGTTAAAATAAAATTGAAGACAGAAGGAAGGAAGTGGCAAATTAACCCTGGTTTAAAACTATCGTGTTATCTTTTCCACTTTAATTTTGTTTGTTTTCTATGGATGGAGTTTTTACAAATGCCTCTTACTTTTAAACTGGACTTGTCTTTTTTTCCCCCTTCTTCTTCTATATTTTTCCCATTTTTTTGTATTCGTGGATTAAAAGCCTCTTTCCTCGCAAGGCTCGACCAGATCGGAATTTTTAAACATTTTTTTTTTCTCTTCCGGAGTTCGGAGCTGAAAAAGAGAGGCAAAAACAGAGGGAAAAGATGTAACACTGCCATCTAGAGGCTAGAGGCTTGGCAACATCTGATATTACAAAGCTATTGGCTTTGTTTAAACCTAGCAAAAGCCTTGGATGTTTTAGTGGCAGTGTTTATAATTTGGAAAAATGGTGCAATATGAAGAAGAAAAGGAACTAACATTGCAAAAAAATATGTTAGAAATTCAAAAAGTCTTAATAATCACAGAGAATTGAAAAGACTTGAAATTATAGATCAAAATACAGAAAGCACAGAGGGAAGAGTTGAGAATACTTATAAAACAATGATGAAATTTGAGGACAGAATTCAAAAAATCACAGAGACATATGAAAGTGATAAGAAAATTGTTGACACTGACAGCAAATCGAGTGCAGAGGGAAACGATAAGTGCGAAATACGGAAAGGAGAGATCGATGAACTGGAACTCTATCTCAGATGTCAAAACATAGATGAAAAAAGGGGAGAAAATTTGGCAGAAACAATTAGAGTAATTTCAGCAAAAGCACTAGTGATAACAAAAGTCAAGAAGGCGGGGCTTAGCAGTGAGAAGACGGAGTTTCAGGCTATTCCTGAAATTCCCCTATTCCGAAGGAATTGGACGGGTCGTTTTCGATCCTAGCTGTCCTGAAGAGACAGTGAAGGTTTGGGGAGATCCAGTGACCTCAGAGACGTTCGCAGGTCTCTCGGGGGGCTTGGAATTCAACCCCTTTTGCCAGCTCCTTCTGGATTAGCTGTATGCTAACCGAAACTGCAGGTTGCCCCTAAGAATGGTAGAAGTGATTTCAACTGGTAAGCTGATTTTATTACTCAAAGAAAGACGGTCCGTACTAAAATCTAAGCTAATTGAAAAAAAAGAACAGAATAATCTAGCGGCGAATTGGTTTTTCTTTAATGGATTTATTGCCGGTGGTTACCCTATTTCTTAAATGTTTTAAAGATATACATCAACATTCTCTCTGACTCTTTTTAAGTGGGCTGTAAATTAACTTACTATAAATTGGCTTTTTACGATCTGACACTTTTATTGCTTGGCTGTGTTGGTCTAAGATCAGGCATCGCACAGCTCCCAGCGTGTTTTTACTTGCAAATATTTTAGACTGCGTCACAACATGGCGTCGATACATAGTTCAAAAAGTTCATTTTAAATGTTTTTCTCTGCATTTCAAAAGTTGTTTGACTCATATGAAAGATTTGAAAAAAAAATTGGACCATTTGACATTAAAATATGAAGAAAAAAGTGAGAACGTTGAATGTTTGAATGTTCCTGAGATACAAATGAAGAATGTGAGAAATGAAGCCTCTCAACTTGCTGACAAGCAGGGCGTCTGGGTTATTTCGGAGTGAGAAAGAGATGCAGCCATACAGAAGATTTATTTTAAAAGACAGAGCGCAGGAGGAATGAGAAGCATTAAAGAATCTACACTTTATGAAACATCATTTGCAGAATTTTTAATTCCACCCTTGAGAATTAAAGACAAATTGAAAAGTTTAACAAGCCTGGGACAACGTTATTATTTCATCAGAGGTATCTTGAGTAAAAAGGTGCGAAGATATCCTTGTTTGGACTTGCTTATAAAAACATTTGGTAAATCTGTTTGACGAATGGCAATAGGATTAAGAAGGTTTTGTTATTGGAGAGACATAGGCTGATAGATGGAAGAATACAATTTGAAATTAGCTAAATCTAATTACTCTTATTTGTAATAGATATAGCTGAATAATAATTGATATTGATAGTAATGTATATAATGTGGAGTTGATATGATAAATAATAATTGGATATGAGAAGGGAAGGTTGGAAATATTTTTGGACCATATACAAAGGTTATTAATCACAATAATTGTTACTATTAAAAAATAAAATAAAATATATACAGTTAAATGTTAACTAATATGGGGAAAATGTTACGATATACGATATAATTACATAAAGAAGGGAGAATGATAATAAACTACATTGCATGGAAGTTGGAATTTTTGGTATTAAATATTATGGATGTTCAGCTAAAACAGGATATGAGGATTTGATGTTAATAGAGGATTTTACAAACAAGTAAATGAGATGTCAGCATGTGGTTATGGACTAAACCTTTGGCATAGTTAAGGATGAAGGATGTTTAAATAACTGTAAACTAAAAGTGGAGGTATAATGATGTCAATATGGTAAACATATGAGCTAAGATATTTGAATTAATATGAATTATGATATGAATTAATTATAATATGAATTAATGGAAGAGATGCACCAAAACATGTTGTAACCAGCTGATGTACTTTTTTTTTAAATGATATATACCTGTGTTACTTTTTGGGGGGGGTGGGGTTGTTTTTTGTTTTGTTCTTTTTGTCTTCTTTGTTGTTGTTTTTTTTTTTTTTTTTGGTTTTCTTCGATTTTTTCTTTACCCACTGGTGTGGGCATGTATTGTTTAAGAAACAAAAATTATTATTATCATTATTATTATTTAATAATAATTATAGTCAAATGAAAATGGATATATGATGATGGTGACATGTATGAATATTTGAGTTAAAATGCTTGAGTTAACATGAACTATGTTCCTTGACTGTGGAAGAGATGCGCAAAAGTCTATTTGTAACCAACTGATACACTTTCTATAGCATGTAAAGAAGGATGTTGTATTTGTTTTAAATTAAAAATTAAAAAACTTTAATAATAAAAAAGGAAAGAGGATAGTAAAACAAAAAATTATCAGAAAAAAATGTCAAGCTGATGAAAGGAACAGAGGGTGGGTTTCAAATCCTTATAAGATATGCAATGAACAACAAGTTGTCAAGACAAGTCCACATAAGACTTATCAAGACAACACTTAGAATACATATTCTACAAATGGTAAGAGATATTGGGCTGCACTATTTCTGGAAGGATACAGGATGAAGAAATGAAATGTCACAATAAAATTTAATTAAATGTAGTTAAACTTTGAGTACTATGTATAAGACAAAGTAATAATAGCTATAGTCAAATAAATGATCAATAATGATAATAAAGCATTTATATATACTAGATTGATAATATGAAATTTTATACAAACTGTAAGTGAGGATGATGGAGATGATGTTGAAAAGACTTTTTATAAAAGATAAATAATTTTATATAGAATAGAATATAAAGATGAAATATCATTGGATGATTTCAGGATGATGTAATGAAACACCATAATATAAATTTACTTCAAATTTAATATGCCTCATATAAAAATGATGTAATAATAGCTATGCTTAATGGATGTTTAACAATTATAACAATTTGTATGCATGTACATTAAATTGATGATACTAATAATGGTAAAAACATGGAATTGAAAATTATTATAGAATGTTATCAATGCTAAAATAATAGAATGATTTAGAATAGGATATTAAAAAATTCTTTATTACTGGATATATTGAAGATGATATAATGAATCATTATAATATAAATGGATACATATTTAGAATACTTTGTTTAAAATGGAGAAACAATAGTGATAATCAAACAAATGAAGTATAATAATAATGTATACAAAAATATTTGATTGCAATGTGATTTTTGATAAAACTTAAGTGATGACTATGGAAAGGATGCAGAAAGATCTTGTGACCAATCAACATACTGTATGCAGTTGAAGAGGTTTCTATGTTATATATTTTGTGTGTTTGTGTTTGAAAATTAAAAAAATATTTTAAAAAAAGAAATGGGTCTGACCACAATATGGAAGAATTACTTCCTATGATATGAACTCCATATTGTTAACATACTCCAAGACACCATTTGCCTTTTTACCAATTACATTACATGGCTAGCTCTTAGTCAAGCTAAGGTCATAAGAACATGTACCGTATTTTACGGAGTATAAGATGTACCGGAGTATAAGACGCACCCTAATTTTTGGGAAGGAAAACAGGAAAAAAAAAATCTGCCTCTGCCTACCAGCATCCATTGGTAGTAATCTGGCTAGCATCCTTGCAGCAAACAGCAAATGGCCTGGCCAGGTTCAGCAGCCTGATTCAGCAGGAGCAGCTGATTAAAGGATGGAATACCCCCCAACCAGCTGTACCAGGTTGCAGGGATTGCCACAGAATCGCCGCCTGTGTTATCAAAATCTGAATGGAAGTGAGGATCCCCGCCGCCTGGAACCACCCGAAAATGTGATGCACAGAGCAGGTGGGTGGGGCTACATTCGGAGTATAAGATGCACCCCCACCTCTTTTTTGGGGGGGAAAGGTGTGTCTTATATTCTGAAAAATATGGTAACACTGTTTCACATTAATTATTGCCAATCCACATTCTATCTCCACCCCCCGATACTTCTGTCTTACATTTTTCATCCCTGTATGAAGAGCTTCACATTTCTACCTGTTATATTGCATCCTATTTATTTAAACTATTGCTTAAGGCTTGCAGACGTTTCATTACTCAAACTAGGTAGCTGCTAGCACTAATGATATTACCTAGTTTGGGTAATAAAATGCCTGCAAGAAAACAAGCAAGCTCAGAGAGCATTAAGGACTTCTCATAAATTATTTTATCCACATGTACAACAATGCTTCTATAAACAAAAAGGAAAATCTATCTAATATACAGGCAGTTTTTGACTTATAAGTATAATAAAGCCCAGAATTTAAATTTCTTGCCCAGAATCATCCTTGTGACTAGCCCTAATTTTATGACTTTATTATTTCTTTTTGCAGTTGTTATTAACCATGGTAATTTATTGAATGTGGCAGTTGTTAAGCGAATTAATGTATTCCTTTGCTGGTAAAAGGCTAGAATCATAAATTGCAGTCACATGACAAAGGAACATTACAACTGACTGTAAACTGAGCCTGTTGCCAAATGCCCGAATTGTGGTCATGTGAATGCAGGACTGCAGGTTGTGTGTGCAACCATTGGAATTCTGGAATTAGATCATACATAACCTTTTGGGGAGGAAGAAGGTCTGTCATAACAGTCCTTAGGTAAACTGATTGTTAAGTAAGTACACATTTGCCATTGGAAATCAACATGAGCTAAACATCTTTTAGAAAGAAGCACCACATATTAATTTATGGTATTCATTCACATTTTAAATGCTCATGGTTAATAAAAATCCACGTGAAAGCATAGTTTAAACTGGTGAAAAGAAGAAAAAATATTATAGCATGCAACAAATGTTATGAATTCGGGGAGAGCTTGATCAAGCAATCTTCTGCACTTTGCTTAAGATTGACCATCTCACCTTGAACGGTAGACATGAAAGAGAGAGCTGAAAGTCTACCACCCAGTCAACTTGTCGTTGAGCCGATACATCTCTGATATAAAACCCAATTAACTGTTGAAGAAGCACATCCATTATCCTTCTGATTTTAAAATAGAGCACACATCAGCAAAATGACTAAAAGAAAGTACTTAAGAATTATGAAAGTCAAGGACTTTCATAACTAAAAGTCACAACCTTTTTTTTCCTTGCACTTTACTGATTAATATTACGCTTACTTATAATGCTCCTTCGCTGTGTTCTTTTTTCTTCCTCTTTAAGTAAGCTAAATGGAGCATTGTTTGTTTGAGCTCTGTTAATGTTCCTCCAATATATACTTAGTTAATTGGCTAAAAAAACTGCTAAGGTTCCAAAATGCTTCAATACTAAAAACATTGCCGTCAGTTTGATGTGTGTTATGTAAGTGTAGGTAACTACCAGTAAGATTTTTATAGGATTGGCACATAAGGCTTTAACTTGAGTGAATAGTTGTGTGATTAAAAACTATGAAATAGTCACTGAAAATAGTTTTAGCACCTCCAAAAATTCCTTTTTTAGGGGAACCTCCAGATTTCTTAAAGTTTGCCAAGAAAGGGAAACTTCAGAATAGCAGCAATACAATATCCAAATGCTGCATAATAAAGAAGCCAGGAATGCCAATATTATTGTAAAAGAAAGCTAATTTATAAGTATAAAAAAGGCAAACATACTCCAACAACCAAATTAAATTATCTCCCTGCTGATGATGTTATAACACAACAGTTATGTTTTCTTCACCTTTAGGTGATGGTGAAAAAAACTGCAAGCATGGCATCAAATGGCAATTCAAACAACAGAACTAAATTCCATTAAAGCAACATTTTCAATTAGTATAAAAAGAACAGCAGTTCTAGTATATGACTCCATGGACATGTTCAAAATATAATCCTGAATAAATGTTCGGGAAATATAATTTCATACAAATTTAGAAGTCACAAAAAATCCCTCACTGATCATTATACTTACATGTTTCTTCTAAAATTGGTGGAATTATTCCAGGATGAAGAATCTCTGATCATCAATTTGATATAGTGATGCTGGATATAAAATCAGAGCTGCATGTCTTCAGAAGCAACAGTTTATAATGTATTTGTGTACTTTGTGTACTGTAATGTTAGAAAATTTTCAAAACAAAATAGTTCAGGTACAAAAGAATTTGAAATAAAAGAATCATTTATGGCATTTCGAAAAGCATTTTTCCCTTTTCCATCTTATATTTTCCAAGTTTTATTTCCAAAAACCCAGCTTTACTATCAAAATAGCATACAGACATTCAGATTTACTATAAACATGACAAAATAATATTTTATATTGTCTGGTGTATAAGTAACACATCTCTTCCAATCAACACTACACTATTGTTCAAAACAACATATGAAATTTGATGCTTTTCAACCAGTTATACACACAGACTGAAGCTCTTTGTTTTAGGTCTAGCTTAACTTGAACATTGCAATATTTTATCATTCCATGGATTTCTAATGAAAATAGTTAACATGTTTTGAGGCAACAATGTGCTAGACCCTGCAAGTGTACACATTTTATATTTTTTCCTTGTATGGCCTACAATTATTTTGAAACTTTTCATATTGTGAGTGCAGTCTGTTTGGAATTTGTGATAATGATATCAGTTCCTCGTCAACAAGCTAAAGAAAATCCTTTTTTAGAAACTATTAGAGTTAATAATCCATTATAAATTCCAGTAATTGTCCATGCTTAAGTGCAATTAAGTATTTAAAAATATGGGAACTATTATGGAAAGAACAAAAGATATTATTCCAAATATCGTTAGGAATATGAAAGCTCCATGTTCTTATACTGCAGTATTTCAAAGTGCCATAGAATATTTTGCTATTCTTCCAAAGCAGGCAAACCCAGATTTTCTGGGGCAGTTTATTGTGTTTGGAAATGAATATTCCAGAACAGTAAATCCTTTCCTATGAGAATTAAAGCACAGCAGTTCTGGCTTGTCTTTGGTGAGAACCTGTTGCAATTTATAAGCCAAGGTTTATTACTTGGTATTACATGCAAACTTAACTGTCAAGCTCTTTCAAATAGGCTCAAACTAAGCTTCTCCAGCTGGCTAATAAACTCAAAATCTAGAATAGTGCCTTTAAAACAGTTTATTGTTTTGGAAATGAGTATTCCAGAACAGTAAGTCCTTTCCTGTGAGAATTAATGCACAGCAGTTTTGGCTTGGTCTTTGGTGAGAACCTGTTGCAATTTATAAGCCATGGTTTATTACTTGGTATTGCATGTAAACTTAACTATCAAGTTCTTTCAAATAGGCTCAAACTAAGCTTCCCCAGCTGGCTATTAAACTCAAAATCTAAAATAGTTGCCTTTACAATTAGCCTCCAGTTAATGACCACTCGTTCATTGGCCACTTGAAGTTAGGACAGTGCTTATAACTGGTCCTCAAGGTTTAGGCCATTACAGCACCCCCTTAGTTACAGGATCATAATCTAGGTTCTCAACAATTGGCCTGTATTTCCAATCTTCATAGTATCCCACAGTCATGTGATCATGATGTGTGACTGTTTCCAACAAAAGCCAGCCAGAAATCAGAAGTTGTGGTTCCATAAGATTCTCACTCAACAATCCACGGTGATTTGCTTAACAGCAGTAATCATGAATTGCTGGAACTAACATTGCTAAGTGACAGAGTCACACATACACTTTATGATTGCATCATTTAGCAATAACAGAATAACAGAGTTGAAAGGGACCTTGGAGATCTTCTAGTCCAATCCCCTGCTCAAGCAGGAATAGAAATTTGAGTTCCAATTACTGTACAATCAACACTGAGTGAACTTGAGGCTGATAAAATTTTTATACTTCTACTTTAATTCCAGCATAATATTTCCCTATTTTCCCCTATGTAACAATGTTTTTGCTTTGCTTCTTTTTCCCCCTCATATTTTCTCACTGGTGGCCATAACATGTTCACCTTCTCTCCATTTCTGTTCTGTTCTGAGAATGGCTTGACATTAATAGATTCATGTATTGTACAAACTTGTAGTTTGTTTTCACACTGAATAAAAACACTGACTAAATTGATATATTGTATTAAGCCAAGGCAAGGTGTTCAGATGTGGTTATATTTTGGTGAATCAGTTAAGAGTTATCACCTATCCAATGGAAAATAGTATCCTTGACAGTAAATTAAGAACTACCCTGAATTGGATAAGAGGTCCCAGGCTAGGGCTAAATAAAGAATGGTCTGTCTATAAATTGCAATGGCCATACCCTGTTTGTATCATCGCAAGGTATGTATTCACAGGTGTTATAGCTTATTGTTGCATATGAAACCAACTAAACATTTGATCTATAGTAGATTCAGAAAGAAAATATTTATCAATTTAGTCACTAAGAAGTACAAATATTTAGATGGTATAAGTGAACTTGTAATGTACTTTAACCTTCACAAATGTGATTATGCATTGAAAACTTAACTTTTTTCAAGCCTTTGCTAAAGTTAGAGATTATAGCTACAAACACATTGTGGAGATTCCTCAGTTTCTGACTTTAATAAACCTTGCACCTGATTAAGTAAAATAAGAAAGAAATAATACTTAATAACAAACTTCAATACTATTCTCCTTAAAAGTGGTAAAGTGATATAAAATTAATGATTGCTTTTTACCCAAAGATACAGCTTGAAGCTGTAATGTGTTAACTGTACATATAGTTTGGGTACAGATTTCTATTGTTGAACACACTAAATCTGAATTTTCTTCAAAATTCTTGGAACGTATATGAATTCTTTAAAACTTCCCAGCTTAATTCACAGCTATTGGATTTCTTGCTTATATTTTGGTGAATCACCTAAGAGTTATCACCTACCTAGTGGAAAATAGTATCCATGACAGTAAATTAAGAACTACCCTGCATTGGATAAGAGCTCCCAGGCTAGGGATTAAGTAAAGAATGGTCTGTCTATAAATTGCAATGATCATAGCCTGCATTCATGGACTTCAACCTACACAAATAAAGCTGTCTGTTAAATAGAATAAATAACAGGGAATGGATTTCTCAGAAAGCAATTTTATTAAGTCAGTGTTTGCCCTATCCAACTGAATGTGCTGACTTGGAAAAAGAGGTATGGCTTCTAAGCCCAGATCCCAACAAAAGAACCTTTTAACATTTGAATAGGCAACAATACTTCTAATGCTTTTTAATATAAGAAGGATCCTTGAAGTTCTTCACATATTCTCAGAACAAGTGTTCTATGATACTGGACTGCTACTAATGCCAGACAGCTTGATAGAGGCCAGTTGTAATCACGTCAGAATGGGAGATGCGGAGAATAGATGCTGCCTAGGAAATGATCAGATGAGAGAGGGCATAGCCCAGAAACTGCGTAACTGGCAAAGAAAGACATTCAGAAAAGAGCCTTTCTAACTTAAAATTGTTCTATGCCCAAATAAATAACAGCATCTCCTTTAGCAGAATGTTTTATTCAACATTAGGTGACTCCTGAGATTGAAATTAGTCCTATGTAGTCCTAAGTGTATTTGGAAATAAATTTGGTTGAATTAAATAAAATTGATTGCCATGCAAGCATGCTGTAGGCTTATAGTTGGTATCTATAGCATCGCTTAATGACTTCCTGTTTAATGACCATTCAAAGTACACAATGCTAAAATAATAACTGTGTCCTCATACCTACAAACACTGCAACATCCTGAAATCACAATATTGAGATTCTGGTGCTTCATAGCCAGCTTCCAATAAGGAGAGACAATGGAGAAGCTGGCAATAAAACCACAAGTTGCACTCATATAATATCTCATTTAACAACCATGGGTGACTCGCTTAACAACCATGGTAGAAGTGTGACTATAAGTTCTGGTCTCATGATGTCTTATTTAATGAACACAGATCATTTACTTAACAAATGTGGCAGAAGTGAGACACATGATGTCTCACTTAACGACTCTGTCGCTTAGCCACAGAGTTGCTGGTCCCCATTGTGGTAATTAAGCGAGGACTACCCATATTTTATTTCATCTCACTTCATTTTTATTTATTGTTTCTTTTGTGTTTTATATTATTTTTTTGTATAAAAGTTTTTTATTTTTATTTTTAGACAAAGACAAACAAAACATGAAACATAAAACATGAAACATAATCAATTACATATACATATAGCATGACGTTTGGTTACAAGCATTTGTGCATCACCGCTTTCAATGTTTGTGTTTTATATGATTAAAGACTATTCTTTTGTAGATTATAATTTAATACTGATAGCAAAGTATAGTGATATGGAACGGATCTCATGAATAAAATGTATGTGATTCTCCCCTCCTCCTTTTTTTTAAAGTAGGCTAACAATAAGAAAAGATTGATATTTGGTTAATCTTTTACTGTTCCTTCATCTGTATTTTACTTCTGATACTGTCAGATGTAAAAAAAAAAAAAAAAAGACCCAGAGCAATTTTATTAGCCCTAGGAAGTTCTTCATATTTCTATTTTATTACCTATTCCAAAAGCTACGAAATATTGGACAATATTTCCTTGTGTCAGCAGGTTTCTTCAGTGATCTGCTTTGTTTGAGTGATCAAAGCAAATGATGCATTTTACAAGATTCTGAGGTACTAATTTCTGGTGGTGATTATATTAAAATGTGTAAAAACCATATAAACCTATTTCTTGTATCATGATTTCATTCTGTTCTGCTATAAATTACTGGATGCAATATCTTTTCTATTTAAAGCCTCTGAGTAGTCTAATATATATCCTGTTATTAATAGGAATCTAGTATTTATGCATTTTCTTGAATGTGCATATACCTTTTAGTGTTGGTGTTACAGTCGGCACGTACCGAATATTGTTCATCATAAAAATAGCTAAGCAGTATGAGACCTAGTAAGCACTTGAATGAGAAAATCCCAGGGCTGTAAGATAGATTTGAAAATCATAAAACTTTTTGTAAGGCAGCTTCCGTATTTCTGAAAAGGAAACATAAAAGATGAGGCAGGAGTTGGGTTCCACTTGGTGAGACTTTATTTTTTATATATCATGTTTCCCCCAAAATAAGACAGGATCTTATTTTCTTTTGAAACCCCCCCCCCACCAAATAAACGCTTGGCCTTATTTTTGGGGAGGTCTTATTATTTTTGAGATGGCAAGCATGGTCACCTCATGGCTGCTGCTGTGTTGCAATATTTTCAGGGAGGGTTTATTTTCAAGGGAGGGCTTATTCTAGTGCATGCGCTCAAAAGCTTGATTGGGCCTATTATCCAGGGAGGTCTTATTTTCAGGAAAACAGGGTATCTTTTGCAGTAGATCTCAGGATGGAGTATTGTCAATAAGAGTCCAACATGACCATCGTAATTATAAAATCAGCAATATTGAACAAGCTAAAATATGACAGCATCACATCTCTGCTTTGGAGAGGTAGTTTGATTCATCATATCAAAGTGAGACTAATGTCCTTTGATTGATCACCTCATATGGATGAATGAGGCTTTTGAGATACATAGAAGGCTCATTTATCATTTCAAGCAGAACAGTGTGGTCATATTACTCCATTATTTGAAGTCAGGGGGGCTGCTTTCTTCTCTTGAAATACTTTGAAAGGGCCTTGGAACAATCCACTCTTAAAAGATAGCACCTATCTGAAACTCTGCACAACCTATTAAACAGAACTGTTTATGTTGATCAAATCTTATACAAGATTATATGATTACTTAATTATATGAGTAGCTATTTGATTATGCAAAAACAATTAAACAAAAATGAAAGGAGCATTCTTTTTTAATGATTGTCTATTTGCCTCTTACACAGCTCTGCCTAGAGACCCAAAATGTATGGCTTTCTCCGAATTTTAAGTACTACCAAATACCAGACAGAAACCAAAAGCAAATTTACAAGATAAATAATATAGAACAAAATGAACACAAAGTAATTGTGACATCTAACTTAATTGGAATTTTTACTGTGGTTACAGCAATATTCATTCTATGATCTTTACATAAAAAATAGCTTCAGTGGTCAAAACTGGTCCTAATGCTTTCATTTATGTATAGGATTGCAAAGAAGTAAAACAATTCAACATTTCCATAAATATTTACTAGTATGCCCATAAGTGCTTAACAATATTAGTCTTCTGCAACTCGTTTTTCCAAATTGTTAATTTCTTATTTTAGTCTATGAATTTTGTGGCAACCTGTTCATGTTGGTTCATAACTGGTTGGTTGGTTTCAAGTTGGTTCATGACAGGTTTATAAAAAACAGTTTATATTACATAAGCCATACACTGATTATATCAGTGATTAGGAAACTTTTTTACCTTTCTGAAATTGCATCCTGATTCAACTAGGGTCTTTTCCACTGTATCACTAAATTATCTTCATGCAACCCAATCCATCCCAGTTTTGTTTCTTACCTAAAAAAGAACCATTTTTCTTGTGAGTCCTAATAAAGCTATGATCGTATGGTGCTATCTTTATTTTAATGTGCTGTTATGGCCTCAGAATACCAAACATTTTTAAGCAGATGAATTTACTTTGAAGCTTTTGTTTTCTAGTATTTGCTATTACAGAATCATGAATTACCATATTTTTCAGAGTATAAGACGCACCCGAATATAAGACGCACCAAGGTTTTGAAGAAGGTTTTTAATAATTTGTCCTGTGTCCCGCAGCGTGTTCAAAAACTCCCAATTTTCCAAAAGAAAGAAAACAATTTTAAAAAGGACGCCATTTAAAAAAAGTTTTTATTTCTCTGAAGTGTCATTCCCGATGTGGCCTTTAGAGGGCAGTAGTTTCCCTCTCTCCGCTCGGCTCGTTCACAGCGCCTGACAAGGGGCGAAGCTCCCTCCCCTCCTGTGCGTGCGCGTGCCGACGCGTGCCATTTTTGTGCAGGGAGAGCGATGGTTTTCTGGCGGCGGCAGCGCGGCGAGGAGGAGGCTCGGTCCCGGGCCAAGCGGCTCAGCCGTCAGAAGGGGTTTTTTTTGCCCGCTTCTCTCGGGTGCCGCTCTCCCTGCAGCCATTTCTCCCTCTTTCTCCTTTTTGTCCTTTCTCCTCCTTCCTCCAAAAAGAGAACAAGAGGGAGAAAGAGGAGGTGTGGGGGAGATAGTGGGATCGATGCTTTCTGAGCTTGGTGCAGCAAGGATCCCCCACCCCATTTCCTCTTTCAGAAAGAGGAGGTGTGGGGGAGATAGTGGGATCGCTGCTTTCTGAGCTTGGTGCAGCAAGGATCTCCCACCCCTCCTCCTCTTTCAGAAAGAGGAGGTGGGGGGGATAGTGGGATCGCTGCTTTCTGAGCTTGGTGAGCAAGGATCCCCCATCCCACCTCCTCTTTCAGGAAGATGATGTGCGGGAGATCGTGGGATAGCTGCTTTCTGAGCTTGGTGAGCAAGGATCCCCCACCCCACCTCCTCTTTCAGAAAGGGGAGGTGGGGGAGAGTGGGATCGCTGCTTTCTGAGCTTGGTGCAGCAAGGATCCCACTATCCTACTATTTTATTTTTCTTTATGTACACTGAGAGCATATTCACCAAAGACAAATTCCTTGTGTGTCCAATCACACTTGGCTAATAAATTATTCTATTCTACTTTACTCTACTCCAGTGTTTTTCAACCACTGTGCCGCGGCACACTAGTGTGCCGTGACATAGTGTAAGGTGTGCCGTGGGAAAATTACTTTATATATAGTCAATATAGGCACAGAGTTAAATTTTTTTAACATTTTCTAATGGTGGTGTGCCTCGTGATTTTTTTCATGAAAAAAGTGTGCCTTTGCACAAAAAAGGTTGAAAAACACTGCTCTACTCTATTCATTTCTATTTCAATTCTAACAAGGAGTTTAGCTTCTCTCTCTTGAAAATGTAAGCTAGCGTAAGGCATTATAATGCAAGCTAGCCTTAACTTTCAAACAGCTCATTTAGTGACCAAAGTTACAATGGCATTGAAAAAAGTGACTGATGACCATTTTTCACACTTAGCGACCATTTTCACACTTAGCGACTGTTGCAGCATCCTCATGGTCACATGATCAAAATTTTGATGTTTGGCAACAGATTCGTATTTATGATGGTTTCAGTGTCCTGGGGTCATGTTTGACAAAATATAAAATTTTTAATCAAGCCCCACCCCCGGTCAATGGTGTCCCTCTTTACCAATCTGAAAATCCGGTCACCTTAAGGTAGGTAGATAAAAAGATAGAGAGAGAAATATAGATAGAGAAATACAATAGGTAGGGAGACAGAGAGAGAGTAGGTAGGTAGGTAGGTAGGTAGATGTTTTCAGATGTATTTATCCATGTGCTGGAGAAGGAAATTGCTGAGAATCTGCAGTACCTTAGATTTTGTTTCTGCTGGCACAGCACTTGATCAAAGTAATTCTCATCAATCAGTTAAAGAGCTTTCCAAAAGAAAAAAAAGTTTTTGCACTCTGCAAACCTCCCAAAAATGGCCTGTTTTTTGCAAAAATAGCCCTGTTTTTTTTTTTAA
The DNA here is from genome assembly GCF_051295495.1 of Thamnophis sirtalis. Classification (NCBI taxonomy): domain Eukaryota; kingdom Metazoa; phylum Chordata; class Lepidosauria; order Squamata; family Natricidae; genus Thamnophis; species Thamnophis sirtalis. The sequence continues at coordinate 75,602,882 of NW_028261386.1, read as the reverse complement.
AAAAAAAGAAAAATGGATGAATAGCCTTGTGGGGTCTTGCAGAGTACTCCTGGGGGTGGGGAAGCCAAAAACAAGCAAAAAACTGCCTTTTTTTTTTTTTTGCAAAAATGGGCCCATTTTTTTGTGCAAAAAAATTGCATGCATAGCCTTATTGAGGCTTATAGAGTGCTCCTGGGGGGTGGGGGTGGGGCAAAAATCAGTACGTTTTTGGCTCATTTCTGCCCTCCCCAGCCTCCAGGAGCTCTCTGAAAGCCTCCATAAGGATATGCATGGCCATTTTGGTGAAGGGGGCAGGGCTTCAGGAGGCAAAAAATGCTGTATTCGGTGTATAAGATGCACCCAGATTTTCAGCCTCTTTTTTGAGGAAAAAAAATGCATCTTATACTCTGAAAAAATATGGTAATAGTGCTAAGACCAATACGATTTAACCTTAAGAAATATTATTTTCAATTGCATTAGGACTTTTCATTCAGGTTGAGTTAGGACTATTTTTAAGAATATGATCATTTGGAAAGATTTTAAGTATAATTTATTATGAAGAAAATGTAGTTTATGAGATAATGGAATTTCACTCAAAGTATGGAAAGCGAATGAAGCCGTGCATACGTTTATTCACGTTTATCACTTCAGAATATACTCAAGCAAAAATTATAGACATGATGATATAGGTGATGATAGGTCAGGGACTAAAGCACATGGGTTCCAGACCTCAAACTGTTGGAAAGTTTTTATTAGATGAAAGCCTTCTACTGAGAGGGGTGGGGAGTCATGGAAAAATTAGACTGTAAGAGCCAACACTTACTCGTAATAACAATCTCATCTCTCCAGTATTTAGTATTTAGTATTCTAGTATTTAGACCCAGAAGTAAAAGTTTCATGCAGAGGAAAGAATCTAGAGGAGCATTCCAAAAGCCATCAAACCAGTGGTGGGTTGCCAATTTTTTTATTACCGGTTTGGGTGCGCTTGCTTGCATGCTTGCGTGTCTGCGCAATGCTTCTGCGCTTGCGTAGAAGCATCTGGGTGGGTGGGCGGAGCCTCCCACTGCCACTACTACCAGTTCGCCTGATCCGGGCCGAACCAAGAGCAACCTACCTCTGCATCAAACCCAATGAAAGTAGTTCAAGGGGAAGAGAGAGAAGGAATAAATCTAGCAGAAGTTGATTCTGCAAATCAACAGCAACACAAATTAATTAACACTCATGTGTTTTGTTGTCTTAGCAATGGGGAAAATCACTATAACTTTTGTAACAATACAGGTGGCACAACTCACATTCTCTGCCATCCTGTACAGTTTAATTGAGGCCAGCAGATGATGTTCTAATCAAGTCATGCCCCTGAGCTCTGTTAATATAACATGACAAAAATTATAAAGGAGCTATTGGTTGGACCCTCAAATAATATATTCCCAAGTTCTTCCAAAGTAATGGATTTGTTGGAGCCACTGTAAAAATGCTCAAAATGCAAGTGAAGGAAAATTCAGTTCCTCATAAAGCTCTAATGAAGTATGGAGTTTCTCCTCCCCCCAGCCCCCACCCTTATTCAGTATTAATTCAGTTGAATAACCGTAGTGAGTTGTCTTCAGAAAACTTTGCCCATGGTTCATGGTTAAGTCCTTCCATGTGATTTTACAAAAGTAAGAGGCAAAAAAACAAAGAATTATTCCTATCATCATGGATCAACCTTTTCAAGGATCCTAGTATGTTGTTTGTTCAAGAAATACAAGGCAGAACCTTTGATACTGGATGCTCATCCCACAGGATAACTTCTATTTGTAAGATCTGGAAGAAATGCATTTCTGTATATAAATAGGAGAGACTCCCAGCTTGGGTTGCGTGCTCATGTCAAAAAAAGAGACACAAATTATATCCAAGTATCCTAGGGATGAGAAAGAAGAATCATTTAATGAGCTTGTTGGATGTCTGCTCAGCAGGCTAAACTGGAATTAATTAAACAGGCATACCACAATCCAGGAATTTCTGATAAGGAGTTTTATTACAGGAAAGCAAAGAAGACATGATGAGCGAATTCAAGGAATGCTGTGTATCAAAAGCAAGTGCTTTGTATAGTGAAATCAATGTTCCATTGATTTTTGTGCATCTTTTCCCCTAGCCCCACTACTGTATGCAATGAGTTCTTCCGGGGAGGAGGCCTGGTTTTTAATCTCTCTTTTGTTTGGGCAATATCCATTTGTTCTTTTTCTATGCAAGAAATAAACCTCACACCTAATTACTTTATTATTAGGATAAAGAAGTCAGTAAAATAGATTTACCCCCATTGGTGATTGAATATGTAATATTTAAATATGTACTTATGTGGCTCAAGAACTGATTTTGTCAGAATGTTGTGTAAAAGGGAGAGATGTATTAAAGTTTATTAGATTAAAAGAGAATGACTTTGTGGCTAAATCACTCAGTGAGAGGCCTACAAGTCACACAGTGGTGTTTTAACATAAAAGCTGAAGGCCTGTTTGAGTCATATTATTTCCAGATGTCAATGGCTTATTTGATTCTAACACTGGTTTTCTGATAGCTTCAGAAAACCCTAGAATCCCAGCAATAAATATATCAATACAAGGGAAACTATTCTGAAGCATCGTCAAGCATGATTTATATCTCTACTCCTTCCCCTTCAGCCTGGGCTAGGACTCTAAATCACAAGGACTCAAAAGTATATCATTTTCCCTAACATCCTGCAGATATCCCTGTGTAGAATTTTTTTTAATAATTTTTTTTATTAGTTTTATTACAGAAAAAAAACACAAAAAGAAAAGCATCATCTTTCATTACATCTTGTAGAAAGCGTATCCATTGGTCACAAGTACATTTTGTGTGTTCTGTCCACAATCACATATATTCCATTCAGTTTAAATTGTATGTGTTAAAAATTTATATCTTTTACTATCACCATACCACAATTTTCATTTAGTTAAGTTTTCAAAAACACAGCCACCTGCTGGCATTTTTCCCCCTTCCCCCAATTCCAGTCAATCTGCCATATCTTTATATCTTTATAACATATTCTAAGAAAAAAAAGTCAATTAGTAGGACATCTAACATTTCCCCTCTCTAACATATCTTTATTATTATTATAGGTAACTAGGCATTATTTACATTTTTCTCTCCTCTTCTCTCCACAAACGCAAAAAGCAACAATCTCTAAACAACAATCTATTAAGATGTGCTAACAAAATGACCATTTAAAATCTAAGACAATCTAAAGAGAAAAGGAAAAATGTTGACATTTCTAGTTAATAATCACCAAAGTATACGTTAACCTTCCCTTTTGTTTTTATAGTTGAAAGACAGAAAAAAACAATTGTTTGCCATTTCTAATCCAAATTAAAATGTCTAGTTGATAATCTCCAAGATATGCATTAACATTCCCTTTTATTATTGCAATTAGAGAAAGACAGAGAAGAAAAGAAAACAATTGTTTGCTATTTACGTCACATCACCTCTTATTCTAATCCAAATTATTTATAGCTTCATAACAAGGACTGAAACATAAATTTATAGGCTTTATAATACCACCAAAACTCAATTGCAATTTGTGGCCTTGTTATTTATCCTAATTAAGGTTATCCTTTCATTGTTAATATCATGATATATTATATGTTAGCGACTAAACATTCAATGATAATCTATGAGTCTACAAAATACTAAAATCCCTACTTATTAACCATCAAAAATTAGCTAATTTTTATCATCAATTGGCATTATCAGCCAGTGTCTTTCCAGTAGCAAAATAATCCTTTCTCTCTCGCCAGCAGTTGTGTCATTTCTTTTATTAGAATCTTTTCAGAGTTTAACATTTCTCTCCGCACTCTGTAGCTTTAAGGATCTCTCATGTAGTTTCGTTGCTCTTTAATTGTTATTAACGTAGACTTAGCTTTAGTTATCAAACTTTTTCTGGATATATTTATCTTCTTAGTTCCATATTTTTCACTCTTTTTTTCCCTCCTGCATCTTGAAGTTGAAAGAAAGGCTCCAAGTTGTCAAAAACACTTTTCCAGCTTTCCTTCTTTTCACTTTAGTCCATTGATGGATTCATCTGACAACTTATCTTTATTTTCTATGTTTCCATTCTCTTCTTTGATCTCTGGGCCTCCAACCCCCTCCTCTTTAACTGTAGCACTCCATAAACTGTCCCATTTCTTGTCAAATCTCTTAAGTCCTTCTGCAATATTTTGAAGTCCATCCAGGATGTTTTGGATTATTAAATTTTCTTCCTCTGAATATTGATCAAAATGCAAAGAAATATAAAGGAAAAAAATAGGAAAAGGAATCTGCCACTCTAGCCTGTCAAAATTTTAGGAAATGTGTCTATTTATTTTGAATCTTAAACACCAGTTCTTTCAAAGTTTTTAAAATAGGGGGGGTTTATTCTTGCTTGTCTTTTCCTTCTGTTGCCAAAATATTTACCAGAAGCACTAACAAAAACAGGTTTTGTGCTTTAAGTCTTATCAGGTATTATAAGCAAATTCCAAACCCTTCCCTTGCAAGGTCAGTGAAACCAAGTGAAGCAGAACAAAGGATACATTGTATCCAAAACAGAAACAAAGTTCAGACTTTGGCTTCCAGGTGGCAGATTCAATAATTAGTCAATTGTTATTTTTTTTGCTTTCCCTTAAATATCTTTCATATAGTTTTAACCAATAGAAGGAAAAATTGGTTGAAGTAAGAGAAGAAGTTTAATTTAGCATCAAAAAAAATTAGAGTAGTAAAAAAAATAGAAAAAAAAGATCAGTCCACAGACTACAAGCAGGGAGACAGGAAATGTTGCAATTACTTCAATCCATAAAACATTGTTACTAACTAGAGCAGGAAATCTTCTAGTAGCAGTCCAATAAGTGTCAAAATCACCGCTTTATTCTTACTTTGGGGACTAGTTGTTATTTTTTTTTTTTAAGAAAAAAAAGTTTCTTAACATGGATCTTCTGAAAGTAAAAAAAGAAAAAAAACTCTCACCAGATGGAACGCTTTCGTTTCGTCTCTTCCTTCAGGAGCCGTCTCCGACTATGCCAGCCTGGAGGCTGCCTCTTTGTCCTCAGTTGGAAGCACTACCCTTGGGTCAAACAGGGACTTTGCAATGTCCCTGTGACCAGCAAGGCTTTGGCTTCCCTGTCACCATCTCTTCGGGATGGTTTAGGTCTTATTGGACAGTCCAAAGACAAAAGTTTCATCGATGGACCCAGACTGTCGGGTCCATGCGATGTGTCATCGCGACGTTGGCTCCTCCCTGTGTAGAATTTTTTGTATCTCTAATTTATTTACTATTCAGTTATCATTTGTGTAATACTTTAATGACAAATATACCAATCCAAATATACTTTTTTAAATTACAGAAGGGCACATTAAATGCTTTGGTCTTGATCATTACTTTGTTCATGTTGAAATTTCATAAGATATTTTTTGTCATTTATATCAGTATAGATTTGCCTATTAATATTTTGCAGTTATCCATCTGCTGTAACACTTCAAAAGTTGCACTAACTTTAATGAGTAGATTTTTTTAAAGCAGCAGATGAAGGCTTGAAACAAGTGGGCTTGTTTTAATTGACAGCAAAAAAAAGAGCTTCATTTGCATGAGATCTAAAATACTTCATCCAAATCATTTTTGAAGGGTGCATAGCTCTTATAAAGCTTACACTTCACAGGTAGTAGAAGATTGAATGAAAAAACACATTTCTAAGGGAAAAATCCTTCATTGTGTTGAAGCTTGAATTCTACGAAGAATTTTATGATGTGTCAGTGTCATATTTTTAAGATTGAGCAGTTAAAAAGAATATTAGATGCTCACATTAAATGTTCATTGAGTGAAAGATGTGAACTGCAATCATCTGACAGGGAGAAAATCTCAAGGCTTTGTTTGACAATAGAAGCTGTTTCACTCTGAAGACTAGAAACAAACACTTTCTCTTTTTATGTAGTTGAAGTTTATAGAGGAAATTAACACATGGTAAGAATCTTTTTACTCCCTTTCTAACTTTTATATGCAGCATACTCAAATGTTTCTGGCCTTAATTGCTAGATTTGACAGAGCATTAGCTTGACTGAGATGTATGTCAACCCACTGATCACTATATTTAACAGGAAGGTGAGAGAACTGTACCCTGAAATTCTCCATAACAAATTATCCAAAATCCAACCTCTCACAGTCTTCACTCATAGCCATTCTCTGGACCTCCTGTTGTGCTTGGAGTTTTGATAAGGTATTAAATAGTGGTGCGTGGTACTTAAAAGTTCTAAAGTGATGGTTGAGTATATGACACAGAATTAAAATAAATATTGTATTTATTTAATCACTAAGTTGTTATATTTGGATACATTTTATTTTGACCAGTGCTTGGTGGGGCATGTGCAAATTAGGATGATATTTCTCATTTTCAATCAGAAACATTAGAAAACAGATATTTCTTAACTTTAAGATGGTATCATCAACCTTTGGTGCAAGCAAATATTCCATTCCCTTTTTGGTTTTATTTTTTGAAGGATTAGACAAACCATTCCAAATGGAAGATAGTTAGACTTGTCTTAGCCAAACTCTAATGAGATGACACCATTGGAAACAGGTATGAACCATGTTCAGAGCCTATAGAGGATGTCCAAAAATCTCTATGGGATGGAATTTTGATGCAATCCTGTTCTGACCTCCACCTAGCCCGTTCAGAAACTACAGCCACACACAGCTTGCAAAGGAATGTCTTTATCAGTCCCGGCTTTTGCTGGCTGCGAGCCCAAAATAAACATAGATAAATTCTCTGGCAAAAAGTTATACAGCAAATGCAAAAACAAACTCTCACAGCAAACCAGGTTTATATAAAGCAAATCACTTATCCAAGTGCTTCTTTGAATCATGAACATGAACTAGAACAGGAACGGAACGGACGAACGAATGAACGAACATTGACTTCTGCAACTAAGGCGTGGCACCATCAGTCTTTTATCTGCAGGAGATCCTTAACGAGCCACAGCTGCTTGTTATCTTCTCCTGTGAGCATCCTGAAACCACTCACAGGAGATTTCTGTGTCAGTCTGATAGCAGCTCCAAAGGGTCCTACCGAGCCACAACACAATCCTAACCATGAGAAGGCTGCACATTTTCTGGCTTTGAAGTTCTACCCAATGTGAACTCTTTATAGCTCACTGACTGACAGACATTGAAATATGTGTGATGGGTCATCAGTTAAGACACTGGGCTTATTGGCTTGAAAGCTGACAGCCCATGTTTGAGACCCAAGCATGGCATGCTGGGGTGAGTGCCTGTCTTCATCTGGCTCCTGCCCATCTAGCAGTTCGAAAGCATGCATATGAAAATAGATAAATAGGTATCACTTCAGTGATGGGGGAACAGCGATCCCTAACATCATGTTGACCACATGGCCATGGACAACACTGGCTCATGGCTTTGAAATGGAGATGAATAAAATCTGCAGGAACTCCCTTTTCCTTTTCTTTTCCTAAAATGTTATCATTTTATTTTCACATACTGTGTTGGAATAAAGTTTTAAATATTTGTACTTTGTAATCATTGCTTCTGAATCTAAAATTGAGTCCTTGGGAGAAGGGTGGCATATAAATCAAATAAACCTAAAATAATATGTGATCCAACCTTGCTGGGCTGGAATAGAGCAATACACATATCAACATAAGGACCAGAATCAACATAAGGACCAGAATCATATCTCCAACTCCCAACCCACAAAGTCAGTCTAGAAAGTTATTGTGGTTGACTTACTATTAATATCTAGTAAGTGATCTTAGAAGAGAAGGTAATTATCCAAGTTGCTGGATCCAAATATGGCTTCTTGAGATATGGGCAAACCAATGTCTCTTTAAGGACTTCTGATAGTTCCCCTTTTCTCAAAGATGGATTTCCTGTGACGGTAGAATCAATCTCCTCCTTGGCTGTTTAGTTATAGGAACAGAAGAAGAATCTAGTTCACAATTGGCACAGTTAAGATTGCAGACAAGTTTGTCTACTTCCTTGGGATTCACTGGCTGAAAATCTTCCAAATAACACCATATGATATAAGTTCTGTCATCTTATAGATTCTTCCAACTCTCTTCTGAACTGGAAAAGATGTGAACAATTATATCCATAAAATGCTTGGCCAAACTATTACAATTTATACTGACTAGATCTTCTGGCCTATCTCCCAGGGAGGCTGGGACGGGGAGGTCCAGATTCTTTAAACAGCTGGCATTCCAATGGTCAAAGAAACAGTTTCTTGTGAAATAAAAGATATATGAGAGGGGGAAGAGGGGATAATTTTCTAACTAATTGTTTAGGCAAAAGATGATTAGAAACTTGTCGGGACACACAGTGGAGAAATGGATGTGTGCTGAAAACCAAGCGGGAAATCCTTCCCCAGTGACCAGTGGTTTTTCTAATATTGGTAATATTATTTGGATGTTCCAGCTTTTTATATGCAAACGGGTTCTTGCATAACTATTTCCAATTCCATTATACTTAATCCTACCATATATTAAGCAGGCAGAGGAAGAATCTTGCCAAGGAAAGTGATTTTTAAAATCATGAAATAGATATTTTTTAAAATATTTTTAATGCTAGACTGGGTGGTGTGATAGAGTTTTCTGTTGAACAGCCTAAATCACTAGCAGCATCTTTGCTAAGAGTGGCAAGGGAATTAATTGCTTTCATTTAAGCAACAGAATGTCTTGGTGTGGCTAGTTTCCCTTAAACTGCTTTAAATGTATGACTAGAAAGTATTTTTAAACTCTTTTACCAGAGATTTTATAAATGTTATCTAAACTGAATAACCTATTATTCCCCACTCACCACTGCAGTATCTGAAAAATACTGTAACTTTTATATTTAAAGTTCATGCTGAAAATGGTTTTGCTCAAGTTGTATTCATAATAATGTTTTCATTTCATGTAAATGTTTCCCTTGCTTTGAAATGTGTAAACATTTCTGTGACTGTAAAATAAATTGTCCTAGAAACTTTAATTTGCAATTCTCAATGGAGTAGTGCCCTTCAGAATCTTCAATGACATTACTGATCTAATATGGATATTGTGATAGCTTAATAAATCCTACATTATGGCACCCAGGAAAAAGAATTAAATTTAGAAATGAGAACAAGTCTAAGAAAAGAGAGTAGAAAAAGAACAGGGAGAAAATGGTGAAGAAATAGGTTTTGTTCCTTAATCTTAATCCCAAAAGAAAAACAGGCAATGAAAATGGCCTATTTTAGCAATAATGTTTACATAAAGGGGTTCTATCATTCCTTTAATCTGCTATGATCTGCGTATGTCTTCCTGCAGTAGCCACACAATATTTGAAAATGATTTATGTATGCATCAATGAGTTTCAGAGGAGTACTTCATACTTGTTCTTATGAATTTTACAGCATCTCTTCTGAAGTATATTGTATTATCTTATTCTACATATAAATATTATGCCCTCATCTATTATATTCTTTCTAATATAGAAAAGGTGGTTTCCTTTGAATCAGTCCCTACTCCTGATATGTCCTTGTCAGAGGTGGGTTGCTGCCGGTTCGACCCAGATCAGCCAAACCAGTAGTAGTGGTGGCGGGAGGCTCTGCTCACCTGCCTTCTGTGCTTGCGCAGATACATTGCATGTGTGCAGATGCTTTGCACACATGCAGAAGTGTTGCGTGCCCACCTGAACCAGTAGCAAAAAAAATTAGCAACCCACCTCTGGTCCTTGTGGTTGCCCCAAATTCTATATTTTTCCTTTAAAGAGCTGCTTGGACTAAACTTAGTTTTGTTCTGTGTGAGTGCATGTTTTACAAGCTTAAATGAGCTAAACCCTGTGCCTGGTTCTATTTCACAAGCAAGAAGAATACTGTTTCTTTTGGCAGTCATTAAATGGTATCATTTTGTCATTCAGAGCCATGTAATATTAACAATATCAACAATATTACTTGTAAGATATATCAGTGTAGTCCCATTATTATTAAGGAAAGTACCCAGTAAAATTTCATACAGTTCATTTTCTGTAACTTTTTTGGGGGTATAGAATGACTTGTGTGCAGCTTAATTACTTAGAATTGTAAGTATTTCTCCACTTCTGGGATTATCACAATTACACATGACAAATTATATTTCATTTTAATCGAATCAGAGAAAACAGGTTATCTCAGGCTATACTCCGGCAATCATATAACATGAAATTTTATATTCATTGGGTTTATTTTGAGTTGCCAGATACAAAGCTAGTGTTAATCAAGTCAGTGGGAACCAACCCTTATTTTCCCCCTCTTATAACATGAATGTTTTTGTTTTGTTTTGCATGCTTTGCATCATAACATTCCTACAGTCCAGCACAAATTAATTTTAGGTTAAATCAATTGTACAGAGTGAATAATGATTAGCTTCATGGTTTAGGTTTAATGCAGTTTTACTAAATAATAACTTTTTTTGAAAAAATATGACTAATAAAATTATGTTTTCTAAAGATACATCACTTTTTGTTTGATTTTTGTATGAACTGCACATTAATCTTTCATGCTGTTCCATTCTATGTGTAATTAATCAAAGGAGATTGATCTTGAAAAGACAGTAAACTGTTATACAATTAAAGGATTTCAGATGGAGAAAAAGAAAATTGACTATAATAGTAAAGCCAGCAAAAGCAAATGAAATGTTGATTCATGAATAGAAACTTCTACAAATATGAATAGTCTGAATGGTTTGTTAAATTTGGCCTCAGGCGGTTCTTTGATACAAGCTCAGTACTTACACATCAGACAATCAGACTGAACAGCCTTTTCAGGGCTTAAAGAATGCTATGAAACAATAGGCAGTATTAAGTTTTGAAATGTGATTGATTGCTCCCTTTGTTGCAAGCACTCTGCTAAGCATTTTCCTGGTAAAATAAACTATTTGAAATATTCAAGGGGAAAAGATAGAAATAAAGTTACACTGAAAATAAATGTTAGGTAGAGTAATATTTGATAAGAAATCTATAATTATCCATGCACTCTCATCAAAATGTTGAGCACACAAAATATTTTGCTATCAGTATCCATCTGCTGCTGATTTACTCATAACAGGATTGGAGGCATACCATTGCTTCACTGATGATGGAATGGAGACTGAATGTGGATTTAATCTGAGAAGGGAGGGAAAGCTCAAGCACTCACTCAATAAGAAAATGCACTGAAGCTGCTGGAAAAAGTCAGAGTGCTCAGCCCGGTCCCTCTCCCTGCAGCAAGAGAGGTGTTTTACCCTTATTATTTCAATATTAGCTTTAATTTCCACCTTTTAACCAATATTAATCACCCATTATTCTGAAAAGGTCAGACAGGGTTTGCTATTTTTTTTCATCAGAAGTGCTCATGAAAGTACCTCCCTCTTTTGCTGTAATGCTTTCAAAATATTAGGAATTACTCCCTTTGGTTAACCTAAGTGTAGGGATATCATCTACAAGGGTAGATGATATCGCTACTCTTATCTGTTCTGTTAGTTTTAGATAAGAAATTTACTAGGTAAGAAATTTGTATCTAAAAGAAAACATAGCAGATTTACTTGGCCAACTAACCAATCAGTATATTAAAGCAAATTTTAATGGTCATGGGTTGATCAGAAAAAGCAGGCAGGTCTATGGAAGCTATGTAAGAGCAGCATAAGTCTAAATCTTTCAAATTTGGTGAAATTCTTGGATCATAAAACATTCGTCTAAAACTCTTTGTTGCCCCTGCATAGGTCTTCTGTCTCAGACCAGTTCTTCCCCTTCTCTTCTGTTTCTAAAGCTAGCTTAATCATCCGTACAAAGTGGCTCATGTGCTTATTTGAGGTAACACTTGAAAATCAACCCATTAGATTAAATTGTAGAGTAGACATAAGAATTAAATGAGTTTCTGCTTGTTCTTTGCATTCATCTCACTTCTGTCATTTGTGTGAGATTTTCAGAGATTCTGGAAGAGACACTAATTTCCAATAGATCTAATTTGCATTAAATGGAACAGCATTATAATTTATATTTTCCCATTGTGATGATTCACAAAAGAATCAAGTCACGCTCCTCTTTCTTAGCTGTGACTTTCTGCAAAGTGAGCAGCTTAACTATAAACTGTTTTGCTTATGCTTCACAACATGCTTGGAAGTGTCAGCCATATAATCCCAAACAATTTTTCAGACACCAAGAGTAGAGGCATATAAATATTATTTTTGCTTTGTTCAACAAACTGCTATACTATCTTGCAAATTTATTCTAGAAGCCTTTTTTGCATTTTAAATACAATTTGTCATGGGAGACCAGTATTTAAAAATCTCAAGCCCCAGCACATTGAGTTAATCATATATTTCTGCAGCTTTCGTCTGAATTCCAGTTAACTTAATCATTATGTACATGCTTATATCCTTATGCAAGAATATGTTGGTGGGATTAGTACTGCATTAAGATAGGTAGGCCTGGGCCTTCCTACCTAATGAAACATAAGGAATGTACTTATGACCAACTTGATTTCTGTGGAGATGCTTTCTCTTCCTGGCATGTTTATTTTAAGATAAGTACTGATATATTCAGTGAGTTTGCTCTGAAATGAATACACAAGAAAATTGTAGTTTTAGCTATAATTACTTTCAAGTGCGTTATGGGGAATGACCAAACTTTATTAACAATAACTGTGATAAAACAGATTTAAGTTGTCTTCAGACTTTGTCATGTATTAAATAGATTAAATGACATAAAAAGGAAATTATTCCATTAAAGGAAGGAAAGTCAATCTCTGCACTGGTGTAGTTTTTGGCTGTTTTCTGGTATCGTTATCAATGTAATTTTGAACTGTAACTACAGTTTCTTTTAATATTATAACACAATAATATAACTCTCCATGTAGAAGCAAACTTCACTGTGTTCACCAATAATTAATTCAAGTAAGACAAGAGATTAAACTCATCTTTCCCCAACTTGGTGTCTGTTGGATGCGGTTATATTTGGAGACTACTAAGCTGAAGAAGACTATATCAGCCACAAACATTGTTTTTGCTAATGGATTCTAAACCTAAACCAAAATATTAAAGCAATTCTTCAATAGATGTAATCCTAATGTGTAGCTTTATACTGCTCTTTCATATAAACAAGCAATAAATTAGAGAAAAACCCATGAAATTTCATGTTGGGTGACAGCATGAAAAAGTTCCAGTCTTATTCTTTATTTTTTATTTTCGTGACTAAGTGAATTGATCCATACTGTGTTCCTAAATCACTATAATTCCATAGATTTTTTAGATGCAAAATGAATCCTGGAAACCAGATTTTCCTAACCCCTTCTCTTTTTTTCTCCATAATGAAACTTTAATTTTAAAGCCATAGTTATGGCATCCAATAATAAACTATACCTTAGTATGTTTGTTCTTGTCCTCCAGATGTGCCTTTTGCTATTATAAATTAACATTCCCTTATAAGCAAACTAATAGTATATGATACTAAAGAAATGTCTTAAATTGATTTTATTATAATTGTGTGGACCTTATTTTCTTATGATTAGATACCAGTGGGTTCTTGGTTGAGGGACAAATTCTGTGTATCTTTATCATTCCTTATTTGTGTGAATTCTTCAAACCAGAAAATTTCTACTAGCACCTCCATTGTACTGTAACACACTGCACATAATTCAATTTGACAGTATAGTTAAGACAATGAGACAAAATTGAATATGGTTGAGTTGAAAGCAAATAATTTTCATCCTATATTTAACAAACTTAAATATAGTGATATCTGCCATTTATAAAAAGATCTTCTCTCTGTTAAATAATACTTATTTTAAGTAAATTACCTTTACAACCGGGGAAAACCATAATGACAATAAGGCTCCATTTTGCTATAAAGCATTACATATCCACAAATCTTAATCTAAATTTAAAATCACTTCCTTAACATAATGTTCCTGTGAGCGATTGTGGAAAAGCTGAGGAAGGTATGAAAAAGAGTATAGACGTAATCAGCAAGTGAATTGAAAATTTATAAATAGCCACTAAATTCAGTAAGAGAAACTCAGAAAGAAGCAATTCAAATCATTCAAAGAGTTTGGGCTATATTAACTCACTATAAATGAGTGATTTTCAAACATGGCAACTTAGAGATGTAGGGACTTCAACACCCAGGATTCACCAGCCAGCATTATAAATAAATTTGTAAGATTGCATCATAATTTCTAAGATTTTGATTTATTCCAACCATATATTTAAATCTCTGTATCTCTTGCTTCTCTTATCTTGCTTAGCTACTTTTCATGGGCCATGACAATTTCCACCAGATATTAAATGTGATAAATATTCCACGGTGAACACCGATAATAGCTTTAAACTCAAATATGAAGCACTCTGATGTCATAGACTCAATTAAATCACTAGTCTGAACACAAAATGTATTTCCTAACGTGCACCAATTTTTTGCATAAAGGTTTTTCTTTAACATTTTAGGTGAAGGGTCCTCCAGCTGCAGGAGCATTTAAAGAAAGACCAACAAAGCCCACAGCATTTCGCAAGTTTTACGAACGAGGTGACTTCCCAATTGCCCTTGAGCATGATACAAGAGGAAACAAAATAGCCTGGAAGGTAGGTTCAGGGCACAGCTGTGACAGGCAGCTGCACTTATTGAAGTGACAAATGTCATTGCCCAAACTGTTGGTTTATAAGTAAATAAAGTGAAGTAATTTCTTAGCAAAAAGAAGACGGTGGGGAAAACAAGTCAGAGACCGGCCTCCTGAGTCAGCCATCTACCTTGGCGAACAATTAAATTATATGCTGCAAAAAGGAAGTTGACAGAATTGCTTTACCTTAGAGAACTGTCTCCTGCTCAATTCATCTCTATTTTTATGAGGACCTGGCAACCCAGCCTATTCCAGGCAGTCCATCAAGTGATGGAAGTGGCTGGATACAGTGAGCAGCAGCAGCCATTTATCTTTCTCCTCTCCCCCCCCCCACCTCCCCAATTTCACCTTCCTGCAGGACAGTTCCAAATGGAAGCTTTAATTACCTAAATGGATAGGTCAAGATTGCCTGCTCCTTTGAAATGCAGAGCAGAATACTAACGAAGGCAGATTCTCATTCCAGGGCTTCACTCCCAGGCTGCAGCATATGTCAGACAGCGTAATCGCTGTCATACATGCCCCTGTTAGAGGCTGACCTCCACTGCTGAAACCATTATGGCTCTGACATCTCTGACAAAAGGTTAATTGGCTTCAAAATAAATGTATTGCCTAATGACTTCATTCAAATGCAGCCGTGTTTCTCTCCAAAAGGCTCAGTGATGTTATTTGTAAAACTTGCCAATCTTTGAGGTAACTAGAGCAGGCTTTTAAATTTAATTTGAAAAATGAATGCTGATCTTTAACCTGCTCTTTCTATTTAATTATTTTTGTTATCAAAGAATGAATTTCTCTCTTTGTGCATATTATTTATTGCCTGGAATAAGATTTCTCTTCAAACTGGACAAAGATAGCCTGAACAGACATTGTATATTGGGAATAGTAAAAAGAAGAAGAAGAAGAAGAAAAGAAAAAAGGAAAATAAAAAGAAACAGATAACCCATTCTTAGAACGTTTGAGTAGCTCATGTTGAAAAATAATGATTTAAGTTACCATAATTTAGGTCATTAAAATAAAAATGAATATCGTTAGACATGACAATAATAATGATGATCTATAATTTATTTTATTAAAAAAATTGGCACCCTGTAAATGTATTAAGAAAGATTGCATCAAAATTTAAGGGATCTATTTCACTCTGGGCAATGACTTTTTGGTACATTGGTATTGGCCAATGACTTTTTGGCATGACATTTTCTAATCTTATAGAATATTATTATTGATATTTATAGGTAAAAGTACACTTTATGATATTTATATAAGAATCTTTGTATTAACTTTATATGGAATTTGTGATATTATTTTGTTTTGATTTTTCTCAATATTATGTGCTTAAGGCAATTTATTTGAATTAATAGACATAGGAAAGAAATCACAAAGCAGAATGGGTAGGCCGAACTCCATCCATTACAAAATGACTTATAGGCTAATTTAAACAGATTTAAGTTTAATTATATCTATTTTTCAAAAGGTGGCATGATCGAATATTACTAATTTGGGAATTTTAGTGGTAAAGATTTAGAAGAGAAAAGGAGGGAAATGTCCAGAACTGTAATAAGTATTTTATTATTTTCAGTCCCTATTTTGCTGCTTGCATTTACTATATATAGTAGAAGATTTTTTACCAAGTTCCAAAAACTGCATGGTATCAAGAGAACATAAATGTTAAAAAGCTCCTGTGATTCCAGCTATTTTTTGATGTTTAGGTTAGCTGATGGCTAATAACAGCATAGGCACCAATCAAAAGGCCCATCCCACTGTTGCTTTGCTAACCTTTCTCCCCCCAAAGCTATCAGAAATTTGTTCAATTTAAAGATGTTATCAATTTCTTACTCTTTTTTAAAATATATTTTAGACTGTTTTTGTTAAAGATGTATACCGTGTATGGGTTCTGGGAAGTCAGGGGAGGGAAGGTTGGGGGTGTGGGGGGAGGGTGGGAGGGAGGGAAGTATATTAGGCTTGATGAGGGGTGTTAGATCTTAAAGTAATATGTCTGCACATGTATACTGTCTTCTCTTATTTTTTCTTTAAAACTAAGAGATGTTAAGTATATTGATATGGAAGTATAAATACCATCAACACAGAATGGAGTTTGTTCAGAAGCTGAAATACACCAAATGAATGAGAGGAAGAATGGGAAGCAGAGGTGAGAAAAAAGATAGGATGAGAGGGATAGGAGAGAGGGCAAGGGGGGGGAAGATAAGGAGAATAAGGAGGAGTGGAAAGAAGAGAGAGGAGAAGGAGAAAGGAAGGAGAAGTAGAGTAGAAAAGGATGATGGAGGGAAGAAGGGAGGGAAGAAGGGGGAAGAGAGAGGCAGAAGAAAGTGGTGTATGGAGAGCAGAAGAGCCAATAATTGGTTTCTATCTTTTTTAGTTTTTTTTTTCCTGGAGTTGATGGCAAGATGGACTGATGTAATTATTAATTATACAATATGATATTGGCTATGTAATAGTATACATGTGATTATATGTTATGAAAATGGAAAATAAAAAAAGGATTTTTGGAGAGAAAAAAAAAGAAATTTGTATAGCACAGGATATCTTGCTAGTTGTACAACGTGGCCTCCTGTGTAACTGGAAGAGGTCTGCTTTGAGCTGATATAAATGCACAACATACAAAGAGTCATGATTGGTAGTTTTCTGGGCTGAAATTCCAGCCTTGTCCAATATCATTCAGCTTATGAAAAGACTCCTTTAACTGACATGCAGAAAACTCTTCATGCATTCTTTTTTTTCTTTTACTTTCATATTGTATACAGGCAGGATGAACTTTTTAAAAAATCTTGCAGACTATGGATCCACCAGATGATTGTTCAACCTAATGATCCCCAACTGGTAGCAAAGAGTTTGAGGGTTCTTGTTGATCTTTTCAATCACTTGACAGCCATTGAATGGTCATCTAGATTATTGTGCACTTGAGGTGCAATTGTTGAATCAGTTTTGAAGAGCTGGATTTAAAGGGATTTAACTGTAAGGATTGATGTGGAAGCTGGAAGCTGTCTAAGAAGGTGAAGTGAGGAATCAATACTTGGCTGAAAGTCTACTGAAATACAAGATTTGGGTCCTTTTGATACACACATTAAGTCAGGCAAGGAAGGGTCAGTTTCAAAGTTTTGTAGTTTCTGGGTTGGTCAGTGGACTATCCCTTTTTAAAAAGTGTGGGGGGGGGGAGGTTGTGATATTCTAGTTTTCTTTAAAAAAACAATTGGCAAAGAGATCTGGGACCAAATTAAGAAGTGGGATCCCACAAGAAACAGGCAGAAACAACTAAAAGCCAAGAGACAGATACTGTACATATCTCTTAGCAGTAGCAGGTTGTTCCAGTATTATCTTTTAGACACACCCAACATGATTCAGCTGTTCTCCTAAGGAGAAAAAAGTATTGCTATTTGGGGTTTCTTGTAAGCTACTTAATTATTGTTTGAACATTTAGTTTTTCTGCTATTTATTCAAAACCCTGATAAGCAAATGATTGGTTGGGATGTTATAGAAGAATCAAATTGGAATTCTTGGTATTCAGCCATCAAACTGTCACTTTCTCTTTCAAATTGACTTTCTAGCCTTGGTGAATAAAATGCAGAGGGGTGGGGGAACTCATGCTGCCTTAGGCTTCCTAGAAGAAAGGGGAACACCAAATAAGTAGAGTGATTTACATAATTCTGTAATACCCACTTAGTTGTAACTAGACTGTCATAATGAATTACTATCGCAGTACGGCCACATAGGATTTTTATTTAGGCAGAGTTGGGTTTGGGTCAATATGATTCCATACATGAGAAAAAGCAGTGTATGGGAAATTTCTACAGCATCAGTTAGATTGCAGATTTGGTTTTACAATGAAGTGCATTCACATGGGGGACAATATAGTGACATCCCATGGACAATGTATCTCCATAGTGAGAAACAATAACATTGAATTTCAAGGAGAGGCAGACCTAGATAAAGGAAGTGACACCTCTTTGGAGCAAATATCCATAGAGGAGATCTTGGAAATCAACCCAAATAGTAGCTGGAGTTAAAAATGCAAGCAATGAAGAAGTAAGGTCTCCTCTTCACAATGATATACTGGATAAATACAATATTTGCTTAAATTGTCTCCCATGTTGAAGAAAGTGTATACAAATGCTTGATGGAGATATACTTTATTTTGATTTTGACATTTCCCCCCCAAGTACAGAAAACAATTTAATCACCATATAGTTCTTCCCATTTCATAAAATCATTGCCTATGAAGACCTCAAAAATACTGCTACTTTCATATAATCCAGCATAATGGAGAAACTGTGCTGGCTTGTGACAATATTTTTAAAGCTCCACCCTCCCCTTTGTGGTTATGATTCGTAGGTGTTTATGTTACCTACCCTGATCTGTAAATAAAAGGTATTTCTGAACACCAACAAACAAAAGCAATGGTGACAAAATGAGAGAATGAGGAAACTAAGAATGTTAGAGAAGGAGGAACCAAAGAGTAATATAATAACATTCTTCGCACATATGGCAGCAATTATTTTTTCCTATATTTTTTGTATCCCACACAGTTGAAAATAGAAAATAGTTTTAAGGTACATGAAGGAAGATGTCGATTCAATATTAGGAGTAACTTCCCAATAGTTAGAACAGTTTGATGGCAGAACCAGTTACACAGGGAGGCAATGAACTTCCCTTTACTAATTATATTCAAGAGAGGATGTGAATAGGAATACTTGCACGGAGATGGAAGATGGAGTCAAACAGCTATATGGGTCTGTGACAAAATGATGGATAACATCCCTTATCTAGCTATAATACTACTACACTGATATCCTATCATTTGTCTGGAAATTCAGGCTAGAAATACAGAAGGCTTTTGCAGCCTCTTTTCTGGTGTAGTCTTTTGCACAATCCATCTGCTACCAGAACTGAAAGGCAAGATTTTCTAATTAGCTTTAAACATGATTACAAGGACCTGTCATTGGAAAGAGAAACTGCTCCTATGTGCAGAAATGCTTTCTATTCATGTACAGGATTTGTTACTACTTTGATGAAAAACTGTCATTCATAAATTTATGTAACATAATTATTTAGAAACATAGTTGAGAGAAAAGTATCATTTTCAGTGATAATTGTACAGAAGATTGTACAGAATCAAAAATGTCAAATGCCATAAAGAAAGGCACATTATAATGACCAACTTTCCCCCAATTAATTAGAACTATAAAATGTGCAGCTATCAAACTATATTTTTTGAGTTTACTAGAAAATGTACAAATGATCATTTTACCATCTTTATCATTTTTCATTCAATATAATTAAATAAAATAATAATTTATATTTCTCAGCTTGTAGTATATATGCTATTGGTAATATGTAATATAGGCTAAATGGGATATCTTTCCCATAACAGAAGGTGAATGAATGATTAAATGGACAAATGGATGGATGAATGAATGAGTGGATGAATGAATGAATAGCTTTACTGAACTTCACCAAGCATATGACAATTGTAAAAAATAATAAAATAAGGTAACAGCTATAAAATATTTAGACAATAGTTCCAATAGCTAGACATGCAAACTTGGTGAAAGTTTAAATAGTTGCTTTTGCCTGCCCAAAGGAATTTCACATAACATTTATCTGTTTCTGTGGGACTGGCCTAATGAGGGTATTAGCAACTCATTACAAGGATCTCTATAGAAGCCACAAAAGTGTAAAACAAGGGTCAATGATTCACTGCTCCCAGACCCAGAGGGCAGAGGTGGGTTCCTATCGAAGTGCGCATGAGCGAACCGACAGTAATGCCGGGCAGAACCCACCCCTGACAGAGAGCAAATATTTTCTGCATAAAGGGTTTTCTTAAAACATGCCCTCCAATGCACTTTGCAAGATGTCCAAGCACAATAATGTTAAAGGCCCTACAGAATATATTAACTATATGCTAATCCAGTGGTCCCCAACCCCCGGTCCA
Organism: Thamnophis sirtalis; assembly: GCF_051295495.1. NCBI lineage: Eukaryota > Metazoa > Chordata > Lepidosauria > Squamata > Natricidae > Thamnophis > Thamnophis sirtalis. The sequence goes on along the minus strand of NW_028261386.1, from coordinate 75,582,350 downwards.
CGGACCGGTGCCGGGCCGTGGAGTACCTGGCACCGGGCCGCACAGCCGGAGAAAAAGCGGCTCAGTCGTCTCCGAGTTGCCCAGGGAGGGGCGGCGCACCTGGGACGGAGATGGCGCTTCCCCGCCCGGCCTTGGCTTGTGAGAAGGAACGGCGGGAGAGGTAGAGAGAGAGAGAGAGAGAGAGAGAGAGAACGTCGGGCAGCCGAGGGCGGGGGGGTCTTTTGAGGGGAGATGGGGGGTGCGCGATTTTGGCGCGCGTGCGCCCTCCGCAGGCGTGGGTGGGGGGCTGAGAGGAGTCTAACAGTAGCGCAGGAAAGGGGAGGGTATGAGCGCCGCCTGAGGTGGTGAGGGGCAGTCGCCAGATTCAGGCCGCCGCTGCCGCTATTGCAGCGCACGGTGGAAAAGCGGCGGTCTTGCCCACCCCTTCCCTGCCTCCCGCCCGCTCCAGTTGCCGCAGCCAGGGGTGGGGGCTCAGTGCCTGAAGTCTCTTGCCTCTCTTCCAAAATTTCGCCAGCGGGCATCGGTGAAGCGCGCTCTTTCTCTTCCTCACAAAACACATTTCCTTTCCCCCCACGCGTAGTTATTGGCGATATGGACTCTTGGAGGCTGCGCTCCCGGGTCGCGTTTCCTTTTTGCAGCCCACGAGAATGCCTGGTTCTGAGCCTCAAAAAACGAGAGTTCTCTTAAGGCTGCAAAAAAGGAATATACTTTGGTCCTTGAAGCGCTTTTCCTGTTATTTGGACATTATATATATATATACGTACGTACATACGTACGGTATGTATATATGCATGTATGTATGTGTGTATATATATATATATATATATATATATATATATATATATATATATATGTATGTATGTATGTATGTATGTATGTATGTATGTATGTATGTATGTAGTCCATAATATAGTGATGATTTAAAAAAAATTAGTTTAGCACATGGAATCTTTTTTCTTTTATTATATTTTGGAGGTGGGGTCCCACTTTGTTATTTAAGATAGTATCTCCTTTTATATATGGTAGTGAAGATACCTAATACTCCCACCCCCTATTTCCCCCACGACAACCTTGTGAGGTGGGGGGGCTTAGATAGAGTGAATGGGCTAAAGTTACCCAGCCAGATCAGTATCAAACATTGATACTAGGCCCTAGTATGGCATGTTTAATACAATAAAATAAAAGTTGTTTAATCAAAACAATCTGATATATAAACAATCAATGTGTCATCGCGAACAACGCCGCCCCCACCCCTGCGCGCGCTCAGCGGGCCACGGTAAAATTATCAAAGGCTGACTGGTCCGCGGCGATAAAAAGGTTGGGGACCACTATTGATACAGGTGGTAGTAACAGACTTTAATTTGCCTCGAGTTTTACTTCAGCTGACACTTTACTATATTCAGTTTGCAATTCTGTATTAAGGATTCTTTAAATAAGTAATCAGGTGTCCAAGTTTTAGCAACATTGAAATTTGGGAAAAATCTGCCAATTTCTAAAGTTTGTTGTTTCTGGATACATAGCTTGCCTAACAAGATAGGAGGTTGAATGTTTAGCCACTATTGAAAAAGACTTAGTCATGGTCTTATTTCAGCCTTTAGCAACTCTGCATCCTATCACAGGGCTACATCAAGAACACATCTTAAACTGCTTTCATTAGTTTACACTCTTTCTGGTGTAGCATTAATGATATTTAGATTTAATACAAAAATGGGGCCAGCAGTTTGATTTTAAATGGTCATAGAGCAGCTAAAATATACTATGTGTCTGTAAAGAAAAGAAATAAATAAATGCTGTAGAGATCCTCTGAACAGGACAGGCAGTTTACTTTATTCAATCAATTCATAAAAGTGCTCAGTCAACACACATCTGAAAGTACATACACACAATAATGGGGAAAAAAAACCTCCTGGAATGAGCAGTGAGTTAGACTGCAATACTGCATTTTAACCACTGTGCCATGACAGCTTATACATTCCAAATATGGTAAGCTACCTTATCTATGGGCTTCCCATCCAAGTCAGTTTTTTTTTTTATAACTCCTTGCAAACTATATGAGATTAGTTTTCTCATTAATTACAGTAACAGATCTTTGGAAAAGTGGGATAGCTTTCATTTCTTAATCTGTCCTTGATAGCATTATCATGCTATCTGCATACTGTAAATTAGTATACATAGGCATTGTTTGTCAATTTTAAAGCATAATGTTCTTTATTTAAATTCGCACAATTTAACTGAGATAATAATGGAATAATAATGAAGAGAGAATTCGCCTTGGTTAATTCCATTGGTAGTTAGCACTATATCTGAGAGATGCAATATATTGCTATATTGCACTTCACTCTCAGTCTGATGTTCATACAAAGGGCATATATGTCTATCAACTGTAGATCTAGCTTGGTGTCAAAGGATTCCCCTAGAAATGGAATGGAAGGTTGGGTTAATAAGGTCTATAAAATAAAGTAAACAAAATTGACTTGGGAGTCTTGAGTCTGTTTTTCAGTAAAAAAAAAATGAAACCCTAATCTAGCACAGAGCAACAAATTGCAAAAGCATTTTTGGGATAAGCAAAAAGAAATAAGGCAACTAGTCTCCAGTTGAATCTGCTGGAGGGGACCAAGCATTTCAGCTCTTTGTTTCCTGAAGTATTTTTTATTCAATCTCTCCCCCCCCACTCTCTCTCCCTCCCTCCCCCTCCCTCCCTCCCTCCCTCTCTCACACACCACACCACTTTCAATAGACTTATTGATTTTCTTTTAGCCAAAATCTGCAGTGGCAAATGCTGTTTCAGCTCCAGTTAATACACTCATTTTGCAATTATAACAGTAAGAATTATTGTCAACAACATCACTACCTGCTTCTGTGTCCTTAAAGCTGCTGTAAAAGATATATGTAATAGCAGAGTATATATCTTATGTTTGGAAAAAGTGTGCCAGAGGGGGATTGTATCATCTTTGTGGACGCCAGATGGTTGGCAACATCCAGAATATGAAAGGTTAAGAATCCCAGATCTGAATGACGTGCACAATCTTGCAATTTGCAATGTCTTTCTAAAGCCTATAGATCAATGTTATCATGTGGCCCCATAGGCAGCTTCCAGGACTTAAGACCCAATGAATTGTTGTGCTGTTATTTTTATGCCATGCACTTTCAACAGGTTTATCTCAGTAAAAATAGTTAATGAATCATCCTTCTTGTGACCTAAGCTATAGAGAATCAAAACACAAGTGTAATATGATTAGGCAGAACAACTGCTATGTTAAGATGAAATGATGTCTGGAGGGTTTGCATGCCATTCTGATTGCCACGTTACTGTGAATACATTTTTGTTGGAATCTGGTTCAAGCATCGTAAAACCTGGTGTTTTTTTAAATAGACACTTTTGCAGAAAGGATCTTCACAACATATTGCACTTCAGTTTAAATGGTGCCATAGCTAGAACAAGTTCACTTTATTTGCTGCCCTAACATACTTTTGAAGGAAAGGGAAGAGATTGGACAACTGGAAGTTTTAAAGAAGAGATTGGACAACCATTTGTCTGAAATGGTATAGGGTTTCCTGCCTGAGCAGGGGTTGGACTAGAAGGCCTCCAAAATCCCTTCTAACTCTGTTATTCTGGAGTTAAAGCAAGTCTGAGCACAGCCACCTTGATTTAAGATATAGTCTTATATACTTACACCTTTGTATAATATTAATGTTCTTTTTATTGCTATTATTTGGCCGTCTCTAATATAAAAGCAAACTTCAGTTCCTTGATCTCATATTTTAATGGAAGGCACACAATTGAACAATTCACAGACCATCTGAAACAAACTTAATATCACATACCAGGAGTGGTAAAGAAATAATATATATGAAAACAACATAGAGTGTAGGGGACATGTGTATTTATAAGGCAGAGACAGAGGAGATAATACATTGCAATTCTGGTAAGGCTAAGAGGGAGTTGAAATAATTTGTAATCTGGAATGGAAATTATTATATCCTCCTTTCCATGGATTTCCTGGTCAACTAAATAAACTTTTTAAAAATTATTTATGAAAACCTTTATTTTACAATTAGAAGAGCAATATTGTAAAATATAATATTTTTTATCAGATGATAAATAGTGTGTTGCTCCTATAATAAAGTCTAATTTTAAGGCTTAACCTGTGGTTATCTTGCACAGACAGTATGAACAATAAATGAAAATGCCGTTAAGCGACTCTCTCTGCATTTTCTTTCTCAGCAACTAAACGAGATACCAAACATTGTGTCAAATGGCTTACTGAATTTATTTCTCTAATTTAGTAATATTATAATCTATAAAATAAAGGTAGAATTATCCATCCAAATAAGAAATATTTCTGTCAAAACGGAAGCATTATTGTAATAAACATAGAAAAGCAAGTTCTTTTTTCCATTGCTACCTAGCTGTCTATGGTTACCTACCTCACTACCTATGATTGGGAATAATGATCATAGCAGATTTTCAAAATTATTCACTATTCACGGTATTATCATCATTTCTTCTGCTCAAAGATCATATAATTTTCTTTTTACAAATAGTTTCAGCTGTTTGCAACATTACTGTTTTTTTCTTCATATTGTTTTCATATTTATGATTCAGAATTTTAATGAAATGGCTGTCCTACTTCCTTAGGTAAAATATCACATTTATTAAAATACCAACATGTATATTGATTTAGCAGCTGGATAATTTGTTTCTCCTAAAGTATAAAGGATGTTGCTTTGAAAATGCCCTAAATCTGTTTTTCCTTAATAACAGACTTTGCTAGAATTTGAATTCCAGCTGTTACAAGGAGTTAAAGAACAAAACAGGCCTCCAAAAAAGAATGGTAGTTTATCTGATTAGGGGAGTACAGAATCTCTAAGATTCCAGTTATTACTTTTTCTATGTTGATTAATTAGACTTACTAAATTTCAGTAAAGAATAAAAGGTACTATGTGAAACTGTAGATGTGAGTGGAACAAAAGATAGTTGGAAAGAATATAAAAGAATATTATGATAGAGTAAATGCTGGTGTAAACTAGATTAGCTGAAATTGTTTTTCTTATCTGAAGTTCATTTAATATGTCTTACTCCTTTTCTGAAAGGCAACCGCATGATTGATAAGCCAGTGTGTACCATATTTCAACTTTCAAAAAGAAAAGGAAAGGGAGTTGTTTATGCTTATTATTTTTTTGCTTCTCTCCTACCAAGAATTTGTGAATGTCCCTTTATCACTTACAAGGTACAATAGCTTACAGAATCAAAAGTCTTTTCCATTTATGATGTAATTTTGGTTAAACAGTCAAAGGCATCTATCACTTATAACCTGTTACACATGCTTAAATATACAAGCCAGAATGTTGACATGGCTTTTGGACTGAATGAAAGGCAATGCTATCTTCCCCAATTGTCTCATGGATCCTCCCTTAATGTCAGTTATGAGATAAGGCAAGGGACTATGCACTGCTTAATAGCTCTGAGTTTCCTTCAATTATTATGAAGTTCTGAAAAGTATTTGGTGAGCAGTTGGCGCCCCCTTAGCTATCAAATATTTGACATAATTTGCTGTAATACCAATTCAATGTCCTATTTAGGACATTCCACTTGAAGCAAAAGAAGTTCTCCAAGGATCACATTGACTTTTCCAGCTAGTTTAAGCATATACAGAGGGAGTATTTCAGCACTGAATTCATCACAAGTCCTTCTGTGCTTAACTTTCAGGGAGGAAGTTTTGAGTCTTACATTCAGAAAGAATAATGTTAATTCATGTTTTTCACCATTTCCAATAAGTTGCTTTCCATTTAAAATTGTTCAAACTCTGATTGATGCCCTCTCATTAATTAATGATTTATGCTTCAAATATTTTCAGAACAGCATCAACAAAATATAATGTAATTAGAGAGTTAATGGGTAGTTCTTGGTTGAAATACTTGAAAAGATTTGGACTAGTTCAAAATCAGAGAATGTCTCCTTTAGCAATAAAAATGTGCAATCCACTCATTTAAAGACATTGTGATCTTACTAATATTACTTGCAAAGCTACATGCTTCTGTAACAACATCCCTTGATTAATGCCTGCTTTTATGAATTTCAACATTTCCCTGATGAAGTCATTTTCAAACTTTCTTAATTTTTTTGTATGTCTACATGAAATTGTAAATCAATAGGGTGTTTGTTTGTTATCTGCATACCAGATATTCTTATCATGCATCTACTGTATTTTTCGGAGTATAAGATGCACCGGAATATAAGACGCAGCAAGGTTTTGAAGAGGCTATTTTTTTTTATTTAAAAAAAGGTTTTTTTTATTCTGCAAACCTCCCAAAATGGTCTGTTTTTTACAAAAATGGGCCCAGGTTTTTTTTTTTTTGTTGCAAAAAAAGGCATGAATAATCTTTACGGGGCCTGCAGAGTGTTCTTGGGGGTGTGGGTCCCCCCCAAAACAAACAAAAAACAGCCCATTTTTTTGCAAAACAGGCCCATTTTTTGTCAAACAAATTGCATGCATAGTCTTTAGGAGGCTTATAGAGTCCTCCTTGGGGCTGGGGAGGCAAAATTGAGCAAAAACTGGCCCGTTTTTCACTCATTTCTGCCCTCCCCAGCCCCTAGGAGCTCTCTGAAAGCCTTCTACAGGCTCTGCGTGGCCATTTTGGTGAAAGGGGGTGGGGCTTCAGGAAGCAAAAAATGCTGTATTCAGTGTATAAGATGCACCCCTATTTTCAGCCTCTTTTTTGAGGGAAAAAGGTGTGTCTTATACTCTGAAAAATACGGTAGTTTTCTCAACCATTGTGGATATTGGTATTGGTATTTACAACGAATTTACAACGAATTTGGATGTATTGGGTCCAATGGCAATAAAACAAGTTCCAAATGCTGAGAATTATACCTAAATGTTATTTTCTCATAATTGCAAATCCAAAATTATACTCTAATAATGAGATATAGCTAAATGTGCCTAAAGCATGTATCAATATTAAAAGCGTCTGTTCCACTGAGACTAGAGTTAGTAAGAAATCAAACCAATCTCTAAAGTTAGGATTTCTTAAATGCTCTCATACATCTTAGATAATGTCTTTTATTGCTTCAAAACTGATAGCACCTGTTTTTAGGTATTTGTTGGCCACTCCATTTCTCCTTTCACTCACCAGTGAAAAAGTCACTTTCCCAAAGCTGGGAAACACTGAATCATTTCTCCAGAGTGCCATGTGTGCTAATATCACAACTCAAATCCCAAACAGAATGTGTTTCCAAAGGGTGACTGCAATTAAAGAAGGACATGTGTTGGGAAAAATAGTCATGTGGTAACAGTATATAGTTTTCCTAGAATTTTAGATGACATTTATTGTTAAATAATTCTAACATTCTTTTTCTTTTAACAAATTTAAAGCAATGTTTTGTTTCATGCAATTGTTATTTCTTGAAGTTCTAGACCGAAAACCTCCCTAAGTTCTAGAAATAACTTTGATTTAAATTTGAAGATGACCTCTGAAAACTAAATGAATATTTTTTTTCTGCTGAATGGGCTGGTGCTTTCTTCTAGTATAATTTATGGGAGAAATTAGTATGAACGGTTCACTTTTATGGAGCTCTGCTTCTTGTAGCAAGCCTGCAGAAACAATTTCCCCCTAAGCCTCCATCTGTTCTTCAAACCAGGGCATATGCCATCTCATCAAGCTTGAAAGTCAACTGATTTATAACTCCTGAAAACTGCATAGATTGAAAAGAAAGGTCGTATGCTGCTCTGTGACAATGATTTGTTAGGCACTTGGATAAAGACAATTCATATTATTATGGACCTAAGGGGAAAACACACAGTGTTGTAAGCTTAAAGACATGGTAGATTGGCAGCCAGAAGGAAAGCAAATGCCCCTCCTTATTCAGATGAAACAGTTACCTTTTCTCCAAAAGCAGAGTGTGAATAGCAGGTAAGCAGCACCACTGGAGAGACATCTTGTTATCACAGCGGGCTTCAGATCTGAAAGCCTCTTCTCTCCCAGGTGCAAAGGTTGCCATCCAGAAATACCCGAGTTTGCTTCACTTTTGTCTTTAAAGGCTACACAGAATTGTCAGCCTGAAAAGAGTTTCCTTTTTTCTTTCTAGGAGTTAAATTTCTCTTCAGTGCCGCTATGGAACATTATGTTTGTTTTTCTCTTGAGGTGAATCCAAAGCCTTGTCCCAGTTAGAAGTGTAATGAAGGATTCAATCTTGGTCCTATTTGGTGGTATTCCTCCTCTCCTCTTATTTCCCCCTCCCCCTTTAAAAAACAAAACTAAAGTAAACAGCTACAGAGAAAGCAGCTTGGCAGGCAACAGACCAAAACAAATTGACAATGTGACTATCAGGAAAATCAATGTGTCATTTGATGTTTTCATTTGTGCTCTTGGTATACTGTGTTTCTTTTGATGGTGCACTATTATCATGAAAATAAATCCCCTGATCCTTTCAATCCTGTTTAGGGTCCCATCTTTTAGGGAGAGAAAAAAAGGGCACATCTTCTAGCTTGTTCCCAAACCAAATAAACTCATATTCATGCAGATTTAAAAAAATGTTAAATGGAAGTAAGTCACCCAAAAAATATTCTGTACAGAGAATATTCAGTCCCTGTTTGGACAACTTGCTGGGTCATGGAGATAATTCCAGAGCTAAGTTAATCAACTCAGCCAGTTAAACCATAGGTCCAAGTATTATTCCTGCAAGAAATTTAGAAAAAATTCAAATTATTCAAATAAGTTGTTTGTTTGTTTTCAAATTAGCCAGTCTTTAAGTGTTCCTCTTTGTTTATATAGTGGTTTTAAAGCTATAGGACAGTGATGGCTAACCTTTTTTGGATCACGTGCCAAAAGGGGGGGAGCGCAGGGGGGTCATGCCCTGGCGTGCCCACATCGATAATGCCTTGTGCCTGATATCCCCCCATGCATCTGCATGCAACCAGCACTCCCCTCACTTTTGGCATGATTTTTCATCCTCCCCAGGCTCCAAAGGCTTTCTAGGAGCCTTGGTAGGGTGAAAACAGCCTCCCACCCCTGAAGGCCCTCTGGAGGCTTCAGTTGCTCCCCTGAAGGCTCCTGAGGGCAAAAAGCATCCTATAAGCAAATCGTAAGTCCATTTCCAAACTTACGGTTTGCCTGTAGGGCTGGTTTTTCATGCTCCAGAGGCTTAAAAAAAACGGCCCTAAGGCAGAAGTCAGCTGCCAGTGCATGCATGCGCATCCTGGAACTGACAGGACAACACCTCACATGCCCTAACAAATGGCTCTGTGTGCCACTTGTGGCATGCATGCCATATGTTCTCCATCACGGCTATAGGACTCATTTGAAAAATTTAAAACTCATCAGGTGGTTCTGACCAGCTTGAAGAGAACATTTTAAAAGATTTTAACTTTGCCTCACCAATCAAATCTTGTAGTCTATATGATTTGTTATATTTCCATTGAGTTAACCTTTGTTATACTTTCCCCTTCATGAAAATAAATATAGGTAGTCCACGACTTACCATCATAGTTGAGCCCAAAATTTCTCCTATTAGATATTTGTTAGACGAATTTTGTGAGTTATTCTTTCAAGTGCTAAGAAGCAAAATAGTATTTTTGTAGGACTGAGCCCCCCCCCCCCCCCCGATTCAATGGGCTACAAGGAGGAGGAAAATTAAGGCAGAATCAGGCTTGCAAGATTGTTATTATATGTATAAATTATCTGGTGTAGTCTACTTAGTAGGCCTGACAACATTCAAGATATTGAATACTGATTTTATCTAAGGTGACCAGATTTTCAGATTGGTAAAGAGGGATACCATTGACCGGGGGGGGGGGGCGGGGGGGGCTTGATTAAAAATTTTATATTTTGTCAAAAGCTCACAAAAGGTGATTAATGACCCCAGGACACTGAAACCATCATAAATACGAATCTGTTGCCAAACAAAATTTTGATCACGTGACCATGAGGATGCTGCAACGGTCGCTAATTGTGAAAAATGGTTGCAACAGTCACTAAGTGTGAAAAATGGTCACAACAGTCGCTAAGTGTGAAAAATGGTCATCAGTCACTTTTTTCAATGCCATTGTAACTTTGGTCACTAAACGTTTCCCCCCTCCTTGAGACACCTCATTTCTTCCTTCCTTCATTCCTCTTGCTTATCTACCTTCACCTTATCCGTCTTCTGCTCTTTCCCTCTCTTCCTTCCTTTCTCCTTCCATCCTCTCTCCTTTTCTCACTCACTCCCTTCTTCCTTTTCTCTTCCTTCCTCCTTCCATTCTTTCAGCTTCCTTTCTTTTGCCTATCTACCTTCTCTGTCTTTCTGCTCTTTCCATCTCTCTCTTCCCCTTCGCTTCTGTTCTTTCCTCCTTCCATCCTTTCACCTTCCCTCCTTCCTATTTCTTCCTTCTTCCTTCCTTCTGCCTATCTACCTTCACCTTCTTTGTCTTTCTGCTCTTTCCCTGTCTTCCCCTTTCCTCCCTCCCTTCTTTCCTTTCTTGTTCCATCTTTTCTTCTTTCCTCTCTCCCTCCCTTTTTCTTTCTTCCTTCCTTCCTCCTTCCTCTTGCCTATCAACTTCGTTCTCTTTGTCTTTCTGCTCTTTCCCTCTCTTCCACTTCTCTTCCTACCTCCTTCCCTCTTTTCTCCCTCCCTTCTTCTTTTTCTTCCTTCATTTCTTCTTCCATCTTCCCCCTTCTCCTTCCTCCTTCTTCCTTCTATTCTTTCTCCTTCCTTCCATCTTTTCTCCTTCCATCTTCTCCTCCCCTCCCTTCTTCTTTTCCTTCCCCCTCCCTCCTTCCTTCCTCTCCTTCCCCCCTCCCTCCTTCCTTCCTCTCCTTCCCACTCTCTCCTTGGGGGGGAACAAAACCCAAGGGCTAACGGGATTGGAGGTGCGGGGGGCAGCAGAGACCAAATAAAGTCAGAAGATCTTATTAAAACTTTCCTATTTGTTGGATCATATTGCTGCAAACTTATAAACCAAACCAGGGGAACATTTTGCAACCGAGGGTGCTGCAAGGAAAGGGGGGAGAGAGGCAGCCCTGTCGTTTCCCCAGTTTTGCAAGGAATGAGAAATGGTGCTTTAATCCGAAGCAACGGATGACTGCAATCGGAACCGCAGACAGGGAAAGAAAGAAAGAAAGATCCTTGTAGCACAAAACCCACCTTTGCATGGTTGTGAGAACTTAGATAAAACAAAACAAAAAAGCACAGCGTCCCTCCGCCCTCTGAGTGGGACTCAGCGTGACTCTGATTTGAATAGAAAGACACGGAGCCGGGCGGGGAGATAAGTACCTTCATTTGCATTCTCTGTGACCATGATGTTTTGCAAGGAACAATCCCAGAGGCTCCCTGTGACTTTTTGCAGATTTTTCCTTTTGTGCTTAAAAAAGGAAAAATCTGCTGCCCGAACGAGTGAATGAGGCAGAGGGAGAATGAAAGGAGATTGCATCCCTTCTGTCTCCCCGTTGCTCAGAAAAGCAACTCCAGGAAGGTCCTTTGGTGGCGGCAGGCGTCCAAGAACCTGCCTGCTAGCTAAGGACCTTCCCAAAGTTGCTTTTCTAAAGCAACGGGGAGACAGAAGGGACAAAATATCGGCCAGCTGGGACGGGGATACAGGGCTGGGGGCGGGGCAGGCTTACTTCTTGGTCTGGTCACAAAAATCGGGACTTTTTAAGAACATCCCAGGACGCGGGACAAATTGTGCAAAATCGTGACTATCCCTCCAAAATTAGTCTGGTCACCTTAATTATCTCTCATGTACCTCTTTCATACAAATGCAGTTTGCATAAGATGTATTAATTCATAAAACATTATTTTCTTTCTAAGTAATGCTATAAAAAACTTGAGGGAGAGGGAGAGGGAGGGAGAAATGGAGGCAGGAAGATAACAATCCTGTCATCAATGCTTTGCTAAAAGTTTCATATCATGGAGAAAGAAAGATCATAAGTTAAATGCACTTGGAAGGTTTAATTTCTATTAATTAAATTAATTTCTATTGGCATGTCAGTTCCTCTTGTAATAATTGATGTTTATTAAATTATCAGTCTGGAGGTTCCCCTGTTTAATTGTCAAATTATTGGGTTTTAATCTGCAAATGTTGATGTCAGCATTTCAAGTAGACCAGACCAATAAACAGAAATCCTTTTAGGTAAAACAGATTTTCCATGTTAGGGGGGAAATAGTCATGGCTCCAAACATTAGAATGCTCCCCTTGATCAAGAAATGATTAAAAAAAATATCTTGGGTAGAATTTTATTTTGATATTGTTTGGGACATAAGCTAAAGTAATTTTTATTATTCAGTCTAAAAATGTAATATGAGAAATTTCTCCATCTTGGATGTAATAGTAAAGCAGTTTACTATTGACAGTTTATAAAGATTCAGATTTTTGTCAAATCATTTAAAAATAAATACTGAAAATTTTAATCCTTGATTAAGTCTTTTTTCCCCCTTCTTTATATTTGTCTCTCTCTTCCCTCCATCAATGTAGAAGCCTTCCATCAGTGTAGAAACATATTTCTATTTTTTTTATCCTTAGCCATAATTATTTTTAGGAAATAATTACGTTTTTCATATTTTGTCTTCCATATACTGGACAAAACTAAATGCAATGGTAAGTATCACTTTTCCACAAGATTTTCTAGTTTCATTTCTTGACCGTAGCATTTGTAGTTTAATTTGCAATCCATTTAAATAAGTTTAAACATAATTTGTTTTTAAACAGTCCTTTTTTTTTTGTTGATATTGCTAGTCTGTTGACTGGCCAAAACATACAACTTTTTGCAAAGTTAAAATAGACTCTCTTAGTAATCTTGATCATATGTTTTCTAACTTAATTTTACAAAAAAAGGCAGTACTTGATAAAAGTGCTCTTATGATCCAGATTCACATGTCTATGCTAATAATTTTAATTCAGTCATGCACTTATCTACATTTTCTCTTTCCTTTGTATACTTGTAAAAAATGTATGCCTTTCATAAGAAACTTAACATTTGTAGTGTACACTAAAATTTGACTTTGGCTTATTTGATTCGTTGTTGAAACGGACACTTTTAAATCTCTCTCTGGCTTCCCATCAGCTTTATTAGTAACACATAAAAGCTCAAAATTTGCTTCTGTTTCCGATGATCTTCCATTATCACGTTTTTGGAGATTTAATTGATTCTTCCATTACTACTAACTTATGCACTACCTTTGGCACCTACCAGGATCTTTTCGGTCAAACTCAGAAAATGAGAAAAAAAATGAAAATGAAGGGTGGTTAAAGCTCACATATTTATTGTTTGATTCTTAGATATGTTGAGTTGCGCAAAGTTACATGGACACTTAAATTAGACATAGCTCAGACATTGAGAATATGATTTTGCCTACATAAATCTATATAAGGCAAAGATACATAGATGCACATATAGTTGATGATTTGGGAAGGAAATTGATACTATCTGTTCATTAATACATGCTAGATATAATAAGTGAACAATTCAGTAAATACAAGATTGGAAAGAGTATTTATCCAATTTAGACATTGCCTATCTCACTCTGCAAGCGACCCTGAGTGATGTATAACTATAATTGTTAAAACTATATAAAAATACTATATATCAATAAAAGGAGTCAGAAAAAAACAAAATAGAATAAATTAAAAGTTAAAAAGTTAAGGGGAAATCTTTCAAGCCACTAAGCAAGCTAAGGTTGCATGTTCCTCTGAGAGCCCCATGTAAGTTGGTAGAGGCACTTATTCAAACTTTTTCAAAAGGCCAGGATAGTGGGGGCCCACCTCACCTCTGAGAAGAAGCATATTCCAAAGGGTAGGGGTGATGGCAGAGAGAAAGCCAATCAAAATTCCTTAATTGATAGGGTTGGTAACATACCTTCTCGTCCTGATCAGATGGGATGGGCCAATGTAATAGGGATAGGATGGTTCCATAGCCATTACAACTTTAAAGGTCATAACCAGGCGTGGGTTTCAACCGGTTCGTGGCGGTCCCCGCAAATCGGTTGGTCGGCGAACCCGGAAGTAAGTAACTTCCGGGAACGGCGAAGGGCCCACCCACTCGCCCGCGCTCCTTACCGGTCTTTGAAGGCTTCTGCGCTTCCACGCAGGCGCATGGCACATACAGCGCCTGCACGATTCTCCGCGAGCAGCTGGATGGCACATACAGCGCTTGTGCGAGTCTCCGCGAGCAGTTGGAGCATCGCGCAGGCGCTAAGACGCATGCATTAACTGTGCGCGTGCACGAGGACGCTGCCGGCCCCGTTCCAACCGAACCAGTTGGAACGGGATTAGCAATCCACCCCTGGTCATAACCAACATTTTTGATTGCACTTGGAGATAAATCAGCATCCAACATGCAACAGAGATGTTATAGCACCATGGGGCAACCCATGGGGCAACCAAATTTTCTCACATGACTGCATTCTGTACCAACTGAAGCTTCTGTATAAGGTAGTCTCATGTAGTTGCCTCCTGAAAAATCACCTTTGGGATAACCATGACCTGGATGACTTGAGAATGTCTAAAGACTTTGAGTCTCTGTAGAGCAAATTGCAATAGTCCAAGCAGGAAATGACCAAGCATGAGCGACTGAGAGAAAGGCCCTCCTGATCCGGGAGGATCTGTATAACTGACACACAAAGCAAAGTTGAGCAAATGCCCTCCTAGCCACCTGGAGTCATGATTCCAAGAGGATCCCTCTGGAATAGTGTAACCACATCCAAGACCAGAGATGATGAACTCCCATATACAGGGGAATCCCACACTCATATCCATTCCATCTTACCAGGATTCAGTTGAAGCCTGTTGTTTTCTATCCATACACTCACAACCTCCAGGCCCTGTGAAAGAACATCCACAGCATCACTTAGTTCACTCAGGACAATAATGTACCGCATAACTGGGTATTATCAGTGTATTGATGATACCTCATCCCATGGTTATGTATGGCCTCACCCAGCAGTTTCATATAGATATTATAAAGGAGTGGTCAGAGCAAAGGGGTTGTGATCTGGACATGTTGCTCCCTGTTAACACGTTACAAGTCTTAATGTAGAAATGTATTCATTATTTGATTGTGTGGATCCTGTGCAATGTTAAAGTGACTAATCTTTGATATGATTTTTGCCTGATTTAATCTGTAGCAGAATTTTGTTCCTATGAAACATGAGAGAGTTTTGCCTCAGAGAATGATTTAAAGATAAATACTGTGTGTTTAATATCTCAAAAGATTAACTTCAAAGAAATTTTTACATTCTAGTTGAAAACATTCCATGTCTCTGAATACTAAATTAATGGCTTAACTAAAACAGTGACATTTTAATATACAACCGTCAATCATGTAGTCATTTTTATTGAGAATTCTTTTTCCTAGTGTTTAGGCACACATATACAGTGCTAAACCTCATGTAGAGATGTAAAGATCTGAAAAAACTCCCAGAAAAAAACAAACATTTACAAATGCATTTAATATCTCTTTTCAATGTATATTTGAAGGAAACTGTCTTCACTTGTATTAAGTGATATCTTTTGTGAATGTAGGTCTCTGAACTAGATTAGATAGACCCTGGAAGCTTTTCATAATTTTATTGTTCTGCTACTTTAATAGCTTCACTAATCATTCTTAATTTAGCTCTATTAAACTAGCATTTTAGATATATAATTGTAAAAAATGAATATTTTATTTCTATTCTCTGTTTTTAGGGACATCTTCCCTATTCCCTATTAGTGCCATCAGTGATGGGCAGGACTGGGCTTCAAAAATTTCAGCAATAGGTTTTCTGCTCGGTTACTGGGTGGGTGTGGTCATGGTGGGCATGGCCTAGTTGGCCTCCTGCACCATAGTGGGGGGGGGGTGTTTTCACCTTCCCCAGGCTGCAGAGGCTTTCCTTGAGTCTCTGGGAAGGGGAAAACTGCCTCCCCCAGGCTGCAGAGACCTGTTTCTGACTTTCTGGAATTTCCAGAAAGCTCCCCGAGTGTCAGCGCAAAACCCTGCACTTACTTCACAGGGATGGGGCAGGAGGGGAGGAACCAGCCAGGGGTGGGATTTGGAGGTTCTCCAAACTCAACTGGCCATATCGTTAGCTACAGGTTCTCGTGAACCTGTAGCAGCCCACCCCGGTGATAGGTTATACTAATAACATAAGTGGGAAAAAGCTTAAATGTAGGTAAAGCACATCATAATTTGAACTATGTTTGTCTTCCTATTCAATCACCTATGGTACAATTCATGCTTCTAGAACAGAGTTTCCCAAATGATAAGATGTATCTCATTTGGAGAAGTGCAAGCAGAGACCAGGAGAGGTATGAAGAATCTTTTACTTACATAGATACAACAAATCCACCTTTCTCAAAGTGTTATTGTATCGTTTCCATTGTTCATTAATATTAGTGTAAATTAAGGTTACACTAAAGGTAGTTTTGATGGCAAAAAGTTTAAGAATCCCAGTTGTAGAAGATTTCTTGATCCTTAGAAATGGGTTTCAGAGGGCACATATAGTTTCAGTAACAAAGTAGGATCATGATTGTGTGAATACAGTATATTTGGTCTCATTGTTTTCATTCAAGCAAATCTCTGTAAGATTGATCACATATTTATATTTCCTCAATGTCTCAGTTACTTAACACTACTAGTGGAACTAGTTTTGTATTTACAAAATCCACTTTAAATTTTCCTCAGTTTAGTTGGTTTCATAACATCACTTACTTTTATGCATCTCTAGGGAGATGGAAGAAATTTATGATTAGTTTTTTTAGATGCTTACACTCTTTCAGTTTAGCTGCATAACTGTCTGAGCTTTGAGATAGTTTGAAGGCAGACTAAGAAGAATAGTAACAGATGATATATGAGAGTCTGACATCATCCATAAAAAGTGAAACCTGCAAAAAATATTGCATTATTCCTGTGGAGGGAGCCAGTCAGCCATCTCTACTTTCCTAATATTCTATTCTTTCCCAAATTAGTCTCATTGATCATAGTCTATTGATCATAATCAGGCTATTTTGTTATTATTTCTTAAAGCGTTTGGGGATTAAGATATCCCTCTTAGATAAATTTGGAATTTGCAGAACATGTTTATTATTATATTATATTATATTATATTATATTATATTATATTATATTATATTATATTATATTATATTATATTATATTATATTATATTTATTATCCATTTCATAGTAAGGTATCATCAATATGGAAACTATACCCAGTTATCTATCTCTACCCAGACTCCAAATGGGAGATGATAGAAGGGTTCTGATTTGGTGCCCAAAAGCAGTCAACATAGACAGAATAGGCTCAGACTTAATCCAATTAGATTCGGATGCTTTTTGAATTTTGAATATTTTGAACTTTGATGTTTAATGGGATTGCACTCTCACAGAGAAAGCAGCTTGCACTCTGGAGATCCTTCTGAATTTACAGGTCCTTGTGAAAAACGAGTGGAAATTATGGCCATTGGTCTTTCCCAATTTTAGCTGTTGAATTAGGATACAGCAAAACAGTACACACTCAGAGCTTTTATTAATGCCCTTATATTTCTCAGTTGTATCCATGTAATGTCTTTTATGTCCATTAGCTGCCTTATAGGATGCAGCCCCTTGTGCACATTCTGGGCAGTTATAATACTGACATATTATGCCCTTCCTTGTAAGAGATCCAGTGGTTCAATTGAAGGGGGTGGTGATAAAGAATCCTGAGGCTTGGGACATGGATACTTAAAAAAACACCTTTCCCAGATACATTGAACCTATTCAGGCAGCCAGACAATGCCAGCTATAACCTCTATCAGGGAGGCTCTTGGGGAGGAGGCTCCCACCCTCTAGAATAGCTGTTTCCAAGATGAGAGTAGCTTCCATTTTCAGGCCTTTCTTATAAATCTTGTAAAATAATAGCTGTTTCTAGACATGCTTTGCGAATTGATTAGTATAGAACAATTAGTTCAAGATTATTATTTATTTTCTGTATTGCAAATATTCTAACTTGCTTTTGTTTTCATTTATTCTTTTCCTGCCTTACATTCTATAGGATCGAGGTGGTGGATACATTGCATACATAAATCAGTAAATATTACTGCACAGACTACAATATTAGACTCCCTCCTAACTCTGTAAATTGTACATTGAAACACCTTTGAACATTTGTTTGAAGAAAAACTAGGCATGGTAATCTTTTTAAATGTTGACATGTTCCTTAAATTGTAATCCATCTGGAATCTTGAGGGTGGGAGGAATGAGGGGTTCCCTTCTGATTTGACTTTGCTGGTAATTTTAAGACATAATCACCAAAATGGCTTTTGAGTAATGAAATAAATTATATGCTAGAGGACATTTTAAATGCTTGAAAATTGGTATCACAGTTATAACCCAAGGCTAATAAATTAACAAGTTCTATTTTAATTAAGTACATATTCAAATTAAATGCTGTAATTAAAGACTCATGAGCCAATCCTGTTTCAGTATGTAATTTTTACAATCATTATTTACACAGCACACCTTACTTAAGAGTTTTGAAAGGGAGTATGGATAAACATATAAAATGTTACATTATATGATTGGTTATTAGAGTATACATTCCTCTAGATGTATTTCCTGATACTTTCTAAATCAAGGATCCCGTTAACATATTTCCATTATACTAATTCTTTTATTCCCCTAGTTAACAGCATAGGATAACTTACTGGCGTTACAGAGAATATAGAACCACCAATAAGCAATTAGCTATAGAATCACCAACTGACATAATTTTCTATGAATTATACATGGTTATCTGCTTATTTATATTCAGTTTGATAGTTATACCACTAAAAGCGTATGCATCTGAGTTGTAGACAATAGAAATGTGAATAAGCTATCACATACCTTGGCATTGTGTGTGTGTGTATACCAACCATATGGAACGAAAAAACGCATCCAGTTCATCAATCTATTAGGGTGGATTTCATAATGCAAGGAAAGATTGCATTCACATAAGCCACATGTTAAAATTTCACCAATCCAGTGGTATCTTAGATAGATAAAATGATCCAGTTCAATGAAAATGCATCGAGAATTGGTTTGTTCTAAGATGGTAGCCATCTGTCCAAGGGCCACTTAATAAACATTTATGAAAAGTACTCAACAACTAATAAATATTTCTCATTCCTGTATTCCTGCATATTCTATTATATTCATAGCATCCCCAAGCTGCTACATAAGCTGCTTCTTATGTAATTTCATCAGTTTTCTTTTAAATTTCATTTAAAAGCCTACAGGAGGCTCCTTGTTTAACCCTTTTTTAAACGCATTTCTAAAAAATTTTACAGCCATCAAAATTAATCTGCATCTTTTCTGTCTCTCTTAATCTTAACTGTTTTTGCTCTCTTTTGATTATATTGTTTTCAGCTATCTTTTCCTCTTTATAAAGAATATTCAGTACCTTTCTCTCTTTTTTCCAGAAATCATTCTCTTCTTTTCATTTTTTTGCATCCATAGCCACTTTCACTTTATTCCTGAACTAAGAATCCTTTTCTTTACATCCCGTTAGCATTTTTATGGTACTTAGTAACTTATTATTTTCATTTCCGTTTTTAATATTTCAAAGTCTGACCCTCATTCAGAACCTCTTGTTGCACTTGGATCCTTCATTAATTCTCTCAGTTTTTCATAAACTCAATCATTCTTTTAACATGAATGTTCCTTACTTTGCCATATAGATATACAAATACAATTCTGCTTAAGCTGAAGCAAACATAGTCTTTTAAACATAAACTCAACAATCATCCTTCTCATGGTTCTCAAAAAGGCTCAGTTACTTTTTCTGTATTCTCCCATCTTCTCCTAATCATCCATTCATATCATCCAGCACAGCATTTTTCTCCTTGGATTGCATTCGTTCAGAACATTGCTCAGTTTTTCTTCCAGCTCATCTTTTTGGTCTTTCAATATCTCTGAACACCAAAGTATAACCATTAAGACACACCAAATAAATAATTCTTATTTCCATACATATCCAGAATATTCTAGATGACATCAATTTATACTTGTGAAAATACATTTTAGTCCTTTCATTCATAATAAAACTATACTGTTTTCCAGTCTTTGTCACACCTGTGTTGTATGTATCTCTGTATAATTGTTTCCTGCTAACACTAAGGACAGTACAGGTAGTCCTTGACTGATTACCACAATTGATCCTAGAATTTTTATTATAAGTCATTATGGTCATTAGGTTTTTACAACCACATCCTGGTTTTCCCAGGCACAGTCATTAAGTGACTGTGAGGGTCGTTAGGTGGAACGTAGGAGTGAATGAGTTTGTGGGAGGACTAGTGCATGCAAGTTATGGGGGTAATGCGGTGCAGGACAATTCAGAGAGACCCAGGAAAGAAGTGTACCTGCCCCAATCAGGCACAACAGTATAGCAAAACAGTGCCACACTCAGGAAGCACTAAACACCCAGGAAGTTTCCACAGTGGGGCCTGAAGAAGTCACCACCAAGTAGCTGAACACCAAGAAAGCCTCCACGATGGGGCACAAAGTACAAAGTATTTTGTAGCTGCACAAGAAATGCTGGGAGATTCCGAGGAGGAGCCAACATTGCGACGATACGGACATGCGGTCTCGATGGTCCGAGACCACAGCCAATACTTTTGCCGCTGAGTGGTCTAAAGAGATTCCAAGGGTGTACCATGGCACAAAGCATTATCTTCCCATGAAATGCAGCATACAGACATATACGCTGGATATATTTTTTATGACAGTTTTGATGCACTGGTTATGGGAAGAATGGTAGTTGTGATTCTTAAAATACATTAAGCAGAGAGAGCAGGGTAAGGGAGAGAGAGAGACTCCAAAAGTTCAAAAATTGAATTGTGCCATCATCACACTTCATCACACTTTCATTCAAGGAAAAGAACAAAAGTGACTTTCAGAACTTTAGATCAATAAGTCATTTACCAGTTATATATAAGATTTTCACAAAAATACTAACCAGCGCACTTCAAGTAATTCAGATACAATTCACTAAGGGAAAAGTAGGCTTAGAAGCAATTACAGAATTCTAATCCATTTATAAGAGGTCCATTCATTACTCCCAGATTCAGAAAAAATATATTATGATTATAGCATCGTTATATTTACTGTTCTTCTATTATGATGCGATGAATCTGTTGTATAGTATTTACAGAGAAAAGAAAAATTGAAATAACCCACTTCAATATTATTTATGACTCAAGCCAGACTACAACATAAAAACACAAAGAAAATACCATGAAATGTGAATTATTTGAAAAGAATAACATACCTCAAATATTCTAAATTAACAGTACTGAAAGGAGATAAATTATTCCATTTTCATGAAACTAAACCTTTCCCCAATTAATCACTTTTGTTTTTGAGAATATTGCAGTTTATAGGGGCATATTTGAATTGCATATGACTTACAGTACATTGTAAAATATTTCATTACTTATTAGAAAATACAAAAAGATATAGGATTGATATTATATAATGATGATCATAGAATTATTACATAGTTGAAGATAAATGTATGTATCTAAACTGGTGTAAAAAAACACAGAGTGAGAACTACAAACGTTTATATCACTTCACATTGCCCTAAATATTTAAAATCCAAATTTAAAATTAAATTTAAACATTCAAATCAACTAATTTAATGGTACTTTTAAGCAGTTGGATTTCTAAAAATGTAAGTTGTAAAGTATTATATATATTTAGGAATTAAATAATGTGGAATCTTATTAAAGTTGTGTCTCTACTGAAACATAATCACTTTAATTGGTTTGCTTATAAATACATGCAATTGTGCCTTGGGGAAAAATGACAAAAATCACCTATTTGGGCTAATGTTGGCAATAGAGGAAAAGGTCATTGAAATACATACTGAAACTAAAGATAGAGGTTAATTTAAATTTATGCAAACTGGGACTAGCAAATCTAACTTCCCTGCATCTTCTGATTAGTTAGGCCTCCAAATCCTGGAAAGATCTATTTGAAGTTTGGGTATCTCCAATGAATTGTGTGAATTGTGGCAGGAAAGGAAAATAGTAATAAAAGGTGTGTGTGTGTGTGTGTGTGTGTGTGTGTGTGTGTACCTTTTGTAATGGAAATCTTATACTATAAGTATAAGTGTAAGTATAAGTGTGTGTACTCAGTGTAAGATAATAGAAACATAAATGTAATGAGCGCTAGCTGATTAAGAGATGGGTAAATCTGTTGATTATTTATAGTATGTGTTGAATCACACATATAAGTTTTTTGGTCTTGCATAGTTATTTCTGCTTTTTAAAGCTTGAAATTTGTATTCGGGTAGCATAATAAATATTATGAAAGCATGTCTTGAAATCTTTCATCAATTTACCTTGGACCACGCTCAGTCATAATGCTTTTCTTTTAAGGAGACTTATAAAGGATGTATATACATTAAGCCAC
The DNA here is from genome assembly GCF_051295495.1 of Thamnophis sirtalis. Lineage (NCBI taxonomy): Eukaryota > Metazoa > Chordata > Lepidosauria > Squamata > Natricidae > Thamnophis > Thamnophis sirtalis. The sequence continues at coordinate 75,559,965 of NW_028261386.1, read as the reverse complement.
ACAGTGAGATTTAATTTTGGTAACTGGGTTTTCAAATTTTCAGTCTTAATGCCATTTTAAATAGGGATAAAAAAATAACATAATTATGTTATTCTGCTAATACTTTTAATTCTTTAATTAAACAAATATAATGTATTTTTTAAAATCTTACCTGATTATGTAGCATGTGCTTTCTGTATTTTAATATATGAAAATATAAGAATGGTTGCAGGAATTGGATTTGTCTGGTCTAGTAAAAAGAAGGACTAGGGGTGATATGAGAGAGGTATTCCAGTATTTTAATAGAAGAGTGGGGTCAACCTATTTTCTAAAACAACAGAAGGCAAGACAAGAAACAATGGATGGAAACGAATCAAGAAGAGAAGCAACCTAGAACTAAGGAGAAATTTTCTGACAGTGAGAACAATTAACCACTGGAATGGTTTGTCTTCAGAAGTTGTGGGTGTTCCATCACTGGAGACTTTTAAGAAGAGATTGGACAGACACTTGTCTGGAATGGTATAGGATAGAAATGGCGAACCTTTTTTGGCTGACCTGCCATAAGGGGGGGGGGGAGCACAGGGAGGTTGTGCGTGGGCCTGTTGCACCCATAATGCAACACGCTCCCTCCCATTTTTTGCATGCTTTTTTCATCCTCCACAGGCTCCAGAGGCTTTATAGGAGCCTGGGGAGGGCAAAAACAGCCTCCCCCGCCCCCCCGCAAAGGGCCTCCAGAGGCTTCAGGGACCTTCAGGGGGCACCTCCAAAGGGCAAAAAATGACCCTACAAGCAAACGGGAAGTCACTTCTGATTTGCTCATAGGGTTGGTTTAACCCCCCCGGAGGCTTCAGGGACCTTCAAGAGGCTTCCCTGAAGCCTCCGGAGGACTAAAAAGTCTCCCGTGCCCTGACAAATGGCTCCGTGTGCCACCTGTGGCACGCGTGCCATACGTTCGCCATCCCAGGTATAGGATCTCCTGCTTGAGTAGGAGGTTGGACTAGAAGACCTACAAGGTCCCACCTAACTCTGTTATTCTGTTAATATTTGAGATATTTCTGACTAATACTTTTTTCTTTTTAAAAAAAGAACCGTAGTCTGTATTCAGTTCAAATGCATTTTTTTCTAAGGACCAGCTAGACATCTTAACGATCACCATTTTGTTATATTATATTATAAGATATATAAGATATTATATATCTTATATTTTATAGTTCCTCCTCTCTACAAATTTCTATGTCATTGAGATTTACTATTTATTCCCAATCCAAAATAACAGTCTGATATTTAACTGAGATGGAGTGACAACTATGTTCTTTTCAAACATTTTTTTCACATTATTATTGTTGTTGTGCTTTGGTCCAAGCTGTACCTGGATTTCTTCCAGCGCTTAGTCTTAAGGCTTGCCTAGCAGGACTTTCATCAGAGATACAAAGGGAGCGGGGAAGAAACTTTACCACCATTAGATGGCTCACTATGAATGCACTTCGGAAGGCAGCAGGAATGTTTACCCCTCCTCCCCTTCGCTCTTGCTTTGAAGTATTGGATGCATGAGTTATTCACAGGAAGAATGCCCCTTTTCTACAATACGCAGCGACCCAGTCCGGCTCCTGGGACAGCGTTCCCAAATTGCAGCCGAAGCAGAGAGTTCTCTTGGCCTCCATTCCCTGTTGGCTCCTTTGTTTCCTGTGTCCTTGGCAGAGGCTGAAAGAACAGGGCTTGTAAGACTTGGGTCCTGTTGTGCCACTTAAAGAAATAATAAGCCATTGTCCTCATTAAGCAACCCTTGTTTTTAGCAAACAGAATCCAAGTGCTTGAAATGAGAACTTTTTTTTATAAGGGGGGGGCTTTGTAAAGCAGAGATGCTTTGCAAAATTCCCTGGAGAAATCGCTTTTTTGTTTCCCTTTCTTAAATTGCCGCTTAGTGAGAAGATTCATATTCAAATAGGATGGGGTTTGTGAATTGGTCGTTTGCACATTCTCATGCACCCAGGAAGTCTATGATTATGGCTAATTACAATGATGAATGCAATACTAAAAAAAGAGTGCTCAATCAAATTGCTGTTCATGCATGAGGTAGCTCAGGCCAGCCAATGGAGGTGCGATGTGGGGTAATTGCAAACAGTGTGGCGAGTTGAAAATAGCTGAGTAAATCTATTCAGGACAGAATGAGGCCTAATTAATCACTCTCAGTTCTGAATTCTGCAGATGATCAGCAGACTGTATTCCTTTTGGTGCTCTTTTAACCGACTCTAGTAAGGAGATACCAATCCTCCTCTCCCCCCTCCCCGGTTCTTGCCGATATTCTTGCTGGCTATGGCAACTGTTTCAAAGCACTTGTCATTTTCATTTGTACTGCAAGCTGTTTTTATGCCCAGTAGATAGACTGTTAGAGAAATAAATAAAAACTGCAATATTTGCTGTGGTTTGGAATAAGGTTATTGCTGGATGTCATCTGATGTTATCTTGAACAGCAGCCAGAGGAAGATTTTGAAAGTATAGGATTCTTGTTGGGGCATTGCTAAATCTTCTTTTTCCCATTCCATGATGCCATGACATTGGCATTCCTTGCCTGAAATAATTATAGCCACCGGAAACATTACAGATTTTGTCTTACTTTGTTCTTAAAGAGTATAGGCAAAGTGATCCAACTAATACTTATTTGTAAATGGAGGTGTATAAAAGGCAGTCACTCACCAGCTTTTACAATGAAGGTAAGCTGGTGGGGACAGGATAAAAAGATGTAATTCAACTGAATAGTAAGGGAAGAATTGTATGTGTGTGTGTCTGTGTGTGTGTGAGGGGAAGGGGGTGCATAAAAATACAGGATGCTTTTCAATATTCTTGCATTGGAATCACATGATATTATTATGCAGTGTTTCCTGCTGTGGAAATAGCTTTTAGACTTTTTCCCTCACAGTCAGAAGAGGTATGAGAGAGTGCATGTGTGCAAGTATGTTATATTTCATAAGTTGCATATCCATGTTGAATAATTAATACAATATAATATAATATCTGATGCACATAGCTGTTTCAAGTTGCAAAATAAAAGATATAATATTTTAAAACCTATATTTCTATGTGGTATTCCTTTTACTACTCCTCTTATATAACAGACGTCTTGTAATTACCATTGCCTCAAAAAATATAGGTACTAAAGTTTCACAATTTCTTCAGCTATCAAATTTTTTCCTTATCTTCATATAACAAAGCTTCTTGCTTCACCTGAGTTAGGCCATAGTAGCTTTTGGGTGAGCCATGAGTACTCACTTTCAGGGGGAAATCTAGAGGAATGTTATGTGAAAAAGGCCACCAACTAAATCCAGAGCAGATACAGTATCTAAGCTTCAGTCCATCACTGGGCATCATAGCACGTACTCTCTAAATTGCTTTTCTTTCCTATATTTACTACAGAATCCCCACATCTGCAAGGAGAAAAGGAAACTACAGTCATTTTAGAAAGCAGCGCAGCACCTTTTACTGTATGCATAGTGAGTTTATAGAATTCACTGCCTCAAATTAACCTTTGACAAATGAATTAGGTATTAGTGGAAGACAGGTCTTTTAACAGCTACAGTATGTTAACTCTATGCTCAACATCAGTGCATGTTTAAATAACAGACAGTGATTGAAGATCTTCATCCCTGATTTATAATTTCCAAATGTATAATTTTATAAATGTGTATCTTCCAAAGACATCTTTCAACACACTGTTGAAAAAAAGAATTTTGTGTTAGATGATTTTAAGCAACATGACACCCAATTAACTTGCCTGTGTCTCAGATGGATGCTATTCACTATTTCCTTTATTAGCAAATTAATTTCTATCCCAGATTCCACAAACTCACCCTCTATCCTCATGTTTCCCTCAAAATTCACTCCCTACAAATTTTTCATTCCAAAATTCAGTTCACCTTCCTAGTTCTAGCATGCATTCCTTTTTAAACAAAATCAACTAAAAGCAAACCCAAAAACATTTTCCATAAATTTTTCTTTAAAGATACACATTTTAAAAAAACCGGATTTCTCTAAAAATAAATCACTTCACTTTCTCATTTCTCCCAAATTAATATTGCTTTCTCTTTCCTTCTATGATAGTCCTTAAAGTTAGCTATTTAGGTCCATTTGTCCCTCTTTTCCTCTCTGAACATCTCCTGCAGGGTAAACTCTTCAGCAATATTTTTGTTGTCTCTCATATTTTTAGAAACAAGATAGCTACTGTGCTGGTCACAACTATCTCCTGAGGTTAGCTGTCTACCACAATACTACACATGGCTGGAGCATTAGGTGAGGCTTAGACTTTATCCTTCAGTTCATGCTGGGAGTGAATATTTCTTGCAGAGTGTTGCTACCTATCACCTCTGCCTTGAATTAAGAAAAAAAAACACCAAACAAACATCCTGTTTTTTTAAACTTTGTTTAGATGTACAGTACAGTAGTACCTTACATTGGCCATTAATTTATAACATGTACATATTAATTTTTACTTAATATTTTGTTCATTTTAAAGATTTTATTGCAACAGTTTACAGTGCGACAGTACAATCCAGGAAATATGCAAGAATGTGTAATTTCTTACATAATTTCAAAATATGTAGAATATAGACATATCATCAATATGGTGGCAGATTCTGGATCTTTTATTTGTATTTATGACATGATTGTAAACTCTCCAGAACAAATGTACCTGTATTGTTTTCCATACAATACAAGCCAGAAACCATAATTAGATTAATGACTGAATAAAACAAATAATAATCAAAATGAATTAGTGATGATGCTAAAACTAGTGGAATAATTAGCAATAATATTTTATTCTGTAACTGACATTGATCAACTGAAGCTAAAATCATATATTGCATTCAGTCCAGCTGTATGATGTGAAACACTATGAAAGATATACAGTATAGAAAGATATACAGTATAGGCAAATTATTGACAGTATTCACATGTTTACGTAGTTCAGTAACAGCTAAATGAGGTAAAGTCAGAAGCCAAGAGACTGCAACAAGCCCAGTCTGTTTGAGCAACCACACTTCCTTTCATTATTGAAAAAAATGATGCGAACCCTTAGAAATAACCCAGACAGGCAGCGTAACTGTGAGCACTAACCATTTCTTTATTGTAAGGTTACATTAACAAAATCTTGCAAAGTTGAAAGTATTTCTCCCCTCCTCTTCCTTTTGGACTGAGATATATTTTACATGCCACTTGTCCAGTCTTCTGATCTTCCTCCTCTTTTTCAAAGTCATTCCTAGAATGTCATCCATTCTTCCCATCCAAAAGTGAAAAGTATCCAACCAGTTTCATCACATAGAGATGCAATGTTTGAAATGCATTCTGCATTTATGGTTTGCATCTTACCCTATATAGTTGCTGGATTTCGTCATGCCTGGCTTTTTACATTTGTGTAATGAAAATTGGCTTATCAAGAGTGATGTCCTTGCATCATTGCCCCTGAGGTTTCTAAATCCAATATCAGTTTAAGAGAATCCAATTCCATGTCCAGGTTAAAGGTTGCTACTATTGGTACTTATATCTAACAAACTGGAAATAAGAGTAGATAACTATATGATGCAATCAAATGTAGTACAAGGCATTTGCTATTTGAGGCAAAAAAATTAAAGAATTGACAATTATTTTGTTTCAGAATTTGCTGCCTGTTGCAGCTGTTCCACCTATGTTAATTAGAGGGCTGATCTGCAGTGTAGAGGAACAAAGAATATTAAGATTATTTAAAGCAATGATATTGAAACACATAAACAGGTTTTTTCCTAGATGTCATTTGAATTGTGTATGCAAACTATTTAGCAAGGAAAAGCTTATTTCTGTCAACTGACAGGTTCCTTTGGAATGTGGATGTTATTCAACAGGGCTGTACTTGCTTCAAAAGTCATTCAAAATAAATGTATTACAATTCATGGAAGTACAAGACCTATTTAATTAGTTGATTTATTAAAGTAGATGTCTCTTACTCATTTAATTTAATGAACTGACTGATTAAATCAGCCTGAAAAAGGAACGTGGCTGCTTTAAAAAGACACTGTCTTTGCACTCTCAAGCATTCTGAAAAAAAACTCAGAATGATTTTCAAAGGATGAAGAAGGTCTATTATTCAAAGGTCTATTATTAATAAGCTTGCTAACTATCGTAAGCCCTTGAGAGGTAAAATACAGAATAGTATGATATAATTTCTTGGAGAGCATACATTGAAATTTTAACTATATCCTTAAAATCCATAATTAATATATTTGTTTGATTTTGGCCATTTAGAAGAAAAGATCAAATATTGAGTTAAGAATCATTTTATTTTACTCACAACTATTAATTAGTTGAAAAATATGTTTATAGAAGGTTTTGTTATAAGTATGCCACCTTCAGATAAGCAGTTTTCTCTCCAGCTATGTAAACCAATGTACATAAATTCCACTTATTTTCAGTCTCTATCTTTACAGCAGTAATCTATCCACTAATTATCTGGACTACTTCTAGATTGTCACTAGTTTCTTGGACCAAATCTCAGCCATCTCACAGGAGGAAAAAACTGGGTAATATCTGGATCAGATTAAAAATGAATTGAAAATGTATACATATGCTATCTTTTCAGTAAAAAATTCTGTTTCTTTCAAATGTCTTATCTTGTGAACTGTCAGGGTCAGAAATGAGAAGTTTATAGGCTCTGCAGATACAGAGAAATAAAAAGTGCAGTCTTCTGTGTATTTGTGATTGCATGTGCCTCTGTGTTCTCCATGTTTACTTCTCCTCAACAGAAACCATAACCTATACAACCTACTTATAATCTTGCTGTTGTAAAGCTGTTGCCTCGGTGATTTTCCCAGTGGAAAAAAAGACCAAATAAAATGTTTCCTGCTGTTTTTTCTTAATGACAAAGCTTTTCTGAAATGCTACTTATTGAGGCTTCACAGCATAATTTATGGGCATCCATTAACTACAATTTGAAGTAATGAAATTGCTTGGAATGTATGTGGAGTAGTATATTGTAAATTTAATGCTCACTTAGTATGAACCGAGTGATTTTTTTTCCCCTTGGTCAGTTATTTATGTGGAATTGTGGTCTTTTAGAAGGTGACTGCTAATAAATTATGGAGGAACAGAATGATACAGTTGGTAGAAATGTTATTCCCTGGCTGTTTTACAGAACACCTGCCTCTCTGATTGACAGGTTGCCTGACCAAACACTGCTTTATTCAGTGTGTTATGACCTTGCATAAATAAAGAAGAGGAGGAAAGCCCATGCAAGTTATCCAAACTGCAGTGTATAGCTAAGATTGGAAGTGGCTTTTCTTCAAAGCCTGACATAAAACAGTTTTGCTTAGTAAATGGATTAGCATAGACAATACTGAACTGGATAGACCAATGCAAGGCACATTCTGATTTCTATGGGAATTATTAGTTCAATTGTATCACAGAACTGGCTGTCTTTAATAAGATGAACTAAAATGTTCTGAGCCTAAATTTTTGGCCATAGAATATGATGTTTTAGGACCTCTTCTAATGTTTTCTGAATAACATATAATTTTTGATAGAATTATTTAATTTTTTTCTCTCCTATACCAAAAAAGAAAGACAATAGTTTTTTAAAATAATACTTTAGGGGCCTTAGACATTGCTTATCCTGGAAATAATTACAAAATAAAGAATAGTTTGAGATATGCTACTGTTTCACAGTTATAATACAATTCTGCAATATGTCAAGATTTGAAGAGTTGCTTGGCAATAGGTTGATCTAAGTATTAATACTTGTAACTACCCATGACTTCCAAAAAGAAAATAAGAAATTACCTCAGTGATAGAGTACATCGATTGCATAAGATCCAGGGTTCAAACCTTAGCATCTCTAGGGAATGCTAGAAATGTATTTTGCTTGATCTCTGGAGAACAACTGCTGCTGAAAGGTTGGAAGTTGAGCAGCTGAAGGGCAGCTTTCTAACAATGTTGGATACCTGATCCCCATCCACCAAATTGTTTCGTTTTTTATGAAGAATAGAAGATGGATCATCTGTGTCCTATTTTCCACTTCAGTTCCACTACTATTATGTACAGCATTGCTTCTACTGGCTCTGGAAAGCTCTGAATCCTTTTGCTATAGAGATATAGATAACATTGATTGTTGATGTTAATTTCTAACCCCCATTTTTTATTCTCATATCAATATATCCTTGCTTTTATCTGACCCTTGTCCTGTTTGCCAATTAACTGCTTCTGAGGTTTGCTGATGTTCAACAACTAGACATCAAGTTATATTTTTGGTTGATGGACTAGTGGTGTCTAGTCCTACTCTGATGTGAATACAAGGGTTGACTGAAATGGGCAGGTATTTTAATTTTCTAACAAATATGAAGCCTTACTCAGCAGCAACCACAAGGCTTATAGTACAGAGGAAGATAGGATAAATACTTTTACTGTACCTCAGCGGAACGTGTCACTTTTGCTTTGTGTCATGGTGCTATTTTCTGTGGCCTCTGAAATGGGACCCCTGTGTCTGCTTTTATTACATACATACATACATACATACATACATACATACATACATACATGTTAGCAGTAATTCTTAGATCATGAATGACACACCGTTGCTTTCAAACTGATATAGAAACAGGGGGAAAATTGAAATTGTCATCTCTTTTTACTAAGATTGTCTTTATCAAGTGCCAACATCATCTAGCCATCAGGAACTAAGGGTGGCTATATTGCTCTTGTAAGGAGACTAGCCTTAGTAGCCTCTGTAGAAGAGTTTCATCATATTAACTCTTTGATTCAGTCAGACTCAACTCGATACTACAAAAATGGTTTTGATTTTAAAATCTAAAATCAATGTAGATCAAACTACCATCTTTAGCAGACATGATAATGTTATGTAGAGAAGTTTACAATGGATTTCCATTTCACTGCCGATGGTGGATTTGCATCAACGGTGGGATTCACTTACCTTTCCTACCGGTTCGCAAATGTATGTGCATGTGCACCGCCTTCTGTGCATGCACATGCGTAGTGCTTGCGTATCAGGGTGGGTGGGTGGAGCCTCCTGTAGCCACCACTACCAGTTTCCCTGAACCAGAGAGAACCGTCTGAATACCACCTCTGGTTTGCATCCTCCACATCTAAAAGGAGCAGACAAGATTAGGAGGTATAAAACAGACTGGATTACAAAATTGATTGTGGCCTTCAACAGAGAAGAAAGAAGTTACTCTTACTCTGACTATTAGCACAGCCAATTCCACAAATCCTACCAGGGGTAGTTTTTTATTGGAGAAATATCCATAGTTTATCACACTATTAAAAACTGTTTATGCTTTTTAAAAAGATCATAGCTATTTCTGTCTCTTACCTCACATCATAAGTGTCCACAGGGGTGGGAGAATGACAGAATGTGCAGGCTGACATTGTGATACAAGTCATATCACTTTGGTGCTTGCATCCTACAATGAAACACAAGTACAAAGTGCTGGGAATTGCAGTGTGACATTGCAGTGCACATTTGTTTCATTATTTCTTTCATCCTCCCAATTTATACAAGTCAGCTGTGCCTCACATATTTGTTACAGGTTGAGCCTGCTTTTGAAGGTGCAAACTGCAGAATATTGATATAGTATTTCTGTCTGTAGTTTCTATGAACTTGAAAAGTATTTGAAGTAGTTGTTTTTATTTTTAACTTTTACCTTTATATCCCATCCTTCCCACTGGCTTAAATAAATAAACAGCTTTTCCTCCAAAATCTCCCTGCACAATGTTTTAAACTTTGAGTATTACTTATAGTAGAGCCCTGCAGTTGGGAAGTGCTGAGAATAAGTAATTGAAGATTTCTGTTTTGATAGTCTATTCCAGAATGTCATATCCTGCTGTTATTCAGGTTTCCTACAAAAATAATGTGGCCTCTGACGACTTAAGCACAGTTAAGTAGAAAATTCCATAGCATTTTAGAAAATAGGGAGCAATAGCATCCTGGTGGCAGTGAAATGACTGGGTCTGCATCATGTAATATCGTACCACAGTTCCTGGCCAAACTGCAGTCCCACAGTGCTTATCAGTAGCAGTGCCTTTTTATGATCATTTCTTGTAATAGACTCTGTAAAGTCTTTTAGAACCAAGATTAACTGATTGTTACAGCTAAAATAGATTACCTTTGTTTCCAGAATGAACAGTGTTTGTTCCACCAAAATTAGCATATGAAATAATGTGATTTAAGGAAATAAATATGCCTTGGATTCAAAAACATATTTGACCCGATCTTCATATTCCCTCTCATTAGACACAATGGGAGAGAAAATGCAATGAAGCACATGTACACCAAGAGACTTGTACACAACACCATGCCATCATGATGTCTCTACCCATAGGATATTGGAATTATAAAAACTTTTGATTTTGGAGTACTGAGATCAACTGTAAGATTTCTTATCCTACACAATACAATTTTGTTTTCTGTGAGATCATATTAATGTTAGACACCTCTGATTAGAATGAGAAATCCTATACCTCTGATGCCAAAGATTACGACTAAGGCTTTGCTACTATTTCATTTGTGTCCATGGAACAAAATACAATACAGCTAATCCTTGATTTATGACCACAATTGAGCCCAAAATTTAGGTTGCTAAGGGAAACATTTATTAAGTGAGCGTGCCTCATTTTACAATTATTCTTGTCACAGTTATAAAGTGAATCATTGTATTTGTTAAGTTAATGACATGATTGTTAAGTGAATCTGGCTTCCCCATTGACTTTGCTTGTCAGAAGGTTGTAAAAGGTGATCGCTTCATCCCAGTGAAACCATCATAAATATGAACCATATGCCAAGCATCTGAATTTTGATCACGTGACAGTTGGGATGCTGCAACAGATGGAAGTGTGAAAAATGTTCTTAAGTCACATTTTTCAGTGCCGTTGTAACTTTGAACAGACACTAAATGAACTGTTGTAAGCCGAGGATTACCTGTATTCTGAACATAAAATTGCACTACAATTCTATAACAGCAAATCAGTTATCTATAGCAGTGGTTTTTTAATTTAGCATTTTTAAAATGTGTCAGTTCAATTCCCCAGCAGTCCACACATCTATTGTGTTTTGCTTTTAAAAAACAAAACCAAAAGATGAAAGAACATTTGTGCCTAATGATCATAAACAATAATTTTCTTGTCTTTTCTTTGCACATGCATTTAATGAGGAATTCAACATTTTAATCCTGAAGTTATGACAGTTGCTTTTGCAAATCTCTGAATGCCACATTTTTATGTAATAATCTTTTTGATAAAAGATGTATATTTTTGTAATAGAAAAATATATGTTTTTTATTTGTGAAAATACAAATAAAAACTTTGGATACATGTCTACTTATAATACTGTAACTTTTGGGGAAAATGTTCTTTACAGTTCCACAAAAATTCTGCTTTCTTTCTAATTTCTATTCTTAAAATTTGTATTTTTAAAATTTAAATGTACCGTATTTTCACCCATATAACCCGCGGGTTATATGCGTTTTTTGCATGCACAGCGCCCCCCTGCGGGTTATATGCGTGGGCGGGGTATACGGAAAATATTTTACACGATCGGAGGCTTGCACAGGCTTCTTTCTCCGTTTCTTCCCCCACCCCGATCTCAGCTGTTTCCTTCTCCTCCGTTCCTTTCCTCTTCCCCAGCTTGCTCAGGCTTCTTTCTCCGTTTCTTCCCCCACCCCGATCTCAGCTGTTTCCTTCTCCTCCGTTCCTTTCCTCTTCCCCAGCTTGCGCAGGCTTCTTTCTCCGTTTCTTCCCCCACCCCGATCTCAGCTGTTTCCTTCTCCTCCGTTCCTTTCCTCTTCCCCAGCTTGCGCAGGCTTCTTTCTCCGTTTCTTCCCCCACCCCGATCTCAGCTGTTTCCTTCTCCTCCGTTCCTTTCCTCTTCCCCAGCTTGCGCAGGCTTCTTTCTCCGTTTCTTCCCCCCCATCTCAGCTGTTTCCCTTCTCTTTTACTCGTCGCGGGTTATATGCGTGGGCGGGTTATATGCGTGGGCGGGGTATACGGGAAATATTTTACACGATCCGGAAAACCCGCGGGTTATATGCGTGTGCGGGTTATTTGCGTGGGCGGGTTATATGGGTGAAAATACGGTAATCATGAAACCTGGATGACTTCAGGAGAGAGTAGTGTGGAATGAAATAATTTTAAGTTAGATTTTTAATCATTTCCAGAGTTAATGCTTTTCTACATTAACTTTTACTAACCATGACCCCACCCATCGCTCCCTAGTAGTGGTGGGATTCAGCCAGTTTGCATCTATTCAGGAGAACCAGTTGTTAACTTTCTAAGCAGTTGGGAGAACCGGTTGTTGAAAGATATCTCATTTTGGTTTTCTCCCTCTTTACAGGGCTAATCCTGTAAGGAAGGCAGGAAGAAAACATTCTGGTGTTGTTTCTACCCTAATCTTTATTTCCCTGCTTACAGAAACTGTCTTTCTGGTTAATCTTTATTACATTGTAACAGCTAAGGTGAAGCACCCATTGACGTGAGTGATGTTGAGTTAGCCATCCCCACCCAGTCACATGACCACCTGAGCATGGCTACCTAGCTGGTCATTAGGGCAGAGAACCGGATGTTAAATTATCTGAATCCCACCACTGCTCTCCAGATAAATTTGAGCACTGACAAACTTCATTGAACAGAGAGGAATTTACTCTCACAATTTCTGTGTTGCAAATCATCTCTTCAAAGTAGCCTTTTTTCACCTAAGCAATGTAGCTGTTTCAATTTTGTCCTTTGATCTGCACGTAACCTTTAGCTGTGCCTTAACAAGAAAAATCGCAGGATTCTGTGGTATTGATTGTATTTGTTTCTGCCCTTAAATTTCTCTTAATTAAACCTGCTGTACAATATTCCATATACTTTGGACTACAGATCCCATATTATTATGGCAGTTGGGGCTCAGAGATAGTCTGTTTCAGAAGATTAATAGTCCACTTCAGTGAAGGCCATACACTACAAGAAGGATATAAAGAATGTTGAACCTGAAGGTGAGTATTGTGTCACTAGGCATAGTTGGTGGTTGTAGCTGTAGCTAACCTTCCACATTTTTGGGTGAGTTGACTTCCTTCTAGCAAATATCTCAAAAGCAGAATTCCTCTATGTTTGTTGGGCTACATGCAGGCAAGCTTGACAGCCATAAATTCATCCATTCCCTTCATAGTCTTCCAATTTTCCATTTATGTTCTCTCATTTGAAATGGTGTGGTTCATACATACAAGAGTTGGTTGTTTGCATCTGATTAGCCTTGGTTCACTGGGCGGTAATGACAAAGGGCAAGTTCACCTGCAAAAGTTCCAATTTTGACTTATTTTTCTTAACTTTTAATGAAATGGCTCTCTTCTTTCTATAAGGATTATATTGGATGTATATTATTTCTTCTTTGTTTCCTCTATAACCTCCATGCTTGAATGTCATTTTGCTGTTTGTTAGATTAAATTGTGAGCGATTGTATAACTGTGATATTTAGGGATAGCATTGATTTATTGAGGTTTAATTTATTCACTTTAATTTATTGTTTATCATAAATATTCGTATTTACTGGTAGATATGTTATCATTTTATGCTAAGATCTTTTGTGGATAATTTAATAGCTGTAAACCTCCATGAGTTGGAATCAAATTAACAACATATAAATCAGATAGGCAGGCGTAGAGACAGAGACTCATAAAGACAGACAGACATTCAGCGCTGTTATAATTCCTGTGATCCTTGGATAATTTAATTGATTTCATTCAATCTCAGCTGGGGCTCATCACACAAAGTAAATTATTTGACTTTTTTCAGATTTTGAAATTACCCTATATTTCTATCTACATAAACTCTTACCTTGCAGCTCCTGAGATACTCTTTGCCCGCATCCTTTCAAGATTATTTTAGTGTTTTCCATTGTGGAGAAATTGATTTCATTAAACTGAGTGGGAGAAATTATAAACAAAAACAAAAGGAAAAACAGTGTGGAAGGAGCAGGGTAAAGGTCAGGAATGGGTTCTGGCCACCATTACTAAAAGTTCCGCCAAAGTTAGTACCTATTTGGCCAAACTGGACTGAATAGGTAGGAGCCCACCTCTGGTACAGGTACAGTACTAGCGTCTGTGCTCTCCAGATGAACAACAAAAGAATCCAGAAGATTTTTGGAAGCTTAAACAATCCATATTTTTTTAAAAAGAGAACAATTAAAACTGGCCCAATAATTCCTCAAGCTGTCCCATAAACACTTGAGTGTAAAGGGCGGAAGGAATAACTTTGAAGAACAGGAGGAACAGACATGACTCTCCCTAGTTCTCAAAAAAGATGCAAGGAAAATGTATTCAGACTTGCAATATTTTGTTTATGTTGCCTTATAATAAAAGTCATATTAGTATTTATAAATTTGATCTTCCAAGTCTGAGCTACCTTTGAGGTTGTTGTGTTTTCCACCAGTTGAAGTTTCCAGGGGTCTTCAGGAGCATCCTCAGATCTTCAACGGCACCCTCATGTAATATGAATTACAGTAAGCTAGTTGCAAGATGATAAAGATATGAGTGACTACTTCAGAGCTTCCTGTTCTACGTGATACCACAACTGAAACAGTTGCCATGGTGGCGCAGTGGTTAGAATGTAGTACTGCAAGGCTAACTCACTGGTCACTCCAGGAGTTCGATTCTGAGCAGTTCAAGGTTGACTCAGCCTTCCATCCTTCTGAGGTCAGTAAAATGAGGACCCAGATTGGGGGCAATATGCTGACTCTGTAAACTGCTTAGAGAGGTCTGTAAAGCACTGTTAAGCAGTATATAAGTCTAAGTGCTATTGCTACAGATGGGCAAAGGCCTGGTGGCCCTACCTTATACTTGCCCTTCTAGCAAGAACTGTGAATCCAGGACGATCTCCAAATTGTGAGTCTGTTCTCCATAGGGGAGCACAACTTATTGAATGCCAAGTTTGTGCTAGACTCAACAAGGCTCTGAATTATTCTGTCTTTCATCTGAACCTGTTTCTCCCCTGCAGATCCTGACAGCCTCTAGAAACCAGTTTAGAAATCCCTACTGCTTTCTCTGTTTACCCAGGGTGGAATGCATAATTGATTATCATCAGCATTTTAATGATACCTCAACCTGAACCTGTGGAAGTTGTCTCCAAACATTAAACACATTAGATGAAAAAAGTGAGCACTCTGCAATAAGAGGGTGCAAGAATTCAACTTCTTTTCCCTGTAACCATTAATTATAGAATCATCTACTCAGAAAACATGCCCATCTAGCAGTCTGAAAGATGCAAACGCAAGTAGATTAATGGGTACCACTTCGGTGGGAAAGAAACAACATTCTGTGCACCTTTGGTGTATAGCCATGCTGGCCACATGACCACAGAAATTGTCTTCGAAGAACACTGGCTCCCTCAGCAAAGAAACAGAGATGAGCACTGAGCCCTAGTCAGACATGACTGGCAAGGAAACCTTTACCTTTTGCTCAGAAAGAATTGGAACCACTGCAATATGATATTTCTGTTTCCAATCCCTGTAGGTGGGATCCATAATGATACTATGATTAAAATACCAAAGGCCACAAGAGATGTAGCAGAATAAGAATAGTTAATACTCTTTTGTGTCACAGGTAGCTTATAAACTGACCAATGTGGATCCGGCCCTTTCTTGAATCTGAAACCTGCATCCACATACAGATTATCACAAAATACTGTCCTATTTCTATTTATACTAATGCCATTTTATGCAGAAATATTTAATACAGATTAGTAGTGTGTTTATGTATCCATATATAAGATCACTCACACAAAAATGTCCTTTTTAAAAAGCTATTACTTGATCCTATGCAGATATTATTATTATTCCCTTTTCTTTATTAAATGTACAGCAGGGAAAGTTTAATGTGTAATTGATTACTGCCTTCTGTTGTGACTCTGCGTGCTCTGTGCTTCTGATCATGCATGCCATTTTCCACAATACTTGGTTTTAGCTTCCTTTACTAGTCAGCATTTCGGATCCACTGGGCCTCTTTCATTCTAACTGAGCTGCTTTGACTTTACTTCTTTAATTGTTTTTGAAATGGTTCTTCTGCAAAATTGGCTCCCCTCAGCTATTTCTCCTTCTATAGCAGTTGCCATTTTAACTACAGAAAAAGCTGAAGAAACTTCAATAATTAAGTTGGATATTGCTATAAATGAACCTTGCAACCAAACCTTACTTACTGTAAAGTCATTATGTTTGGATTCCAATCATACCATTCGAGCTTCCCTCTATTTCTCTTCACACATACCATTTTTTTTAGCCTAATAGATAATAGATTTACATTTTGAACTTTCTAGGCATTCTAAGAAATCATATGGAATTGTTTTTCAAAATTCCTCACTTCAGAGGCTTGGCCTGAATCCAAGGAAGGTGGTGCAATGAAAATAGCTAATACAGTATGTTTATTCTCAGTCTGTCTTTCCTTATTGCTATAAATACACTTTATAGTTTGCCCAGCATCAGGCTCCTATAATACCCTTTTATCTCCCAAGATAGAATTGAGAGTTGTCTATAATAAACATAGGGAAAATTAGGAAGTATAAGTAGCTGTCAATTGATCCAATAGCCAAAAGAAGTGAAGACAGTGAAGTTGGATATTTCCACAAGACAGTGACAAAAAGTATACTCTAATGACTGTGAAAGATTTATTGTAACAAAATACCAAGATTTTGAAATGGCCTTGCTAGTGCCTAGTCCTGGATATATTTGAAGATACACAGGGAGATTTCAAACATGCAGTTCATACAAGAAACCAAAGAATATTTCTAAGCTGGAAATGTTTTGCAAGATCAAGTGAGGGAAAGCAATCTTGCAAAAGCAAGAATAGGAGAACTCTACTCTGGCTACAGGAGATATTTGGAAGCTGTAATTACTGCCAAAGGAGGTGTTACTAAGTCCTCGCCAAAAGATGCTCCAAACTTCTGCACCTGCCATATTCCCTGTTTTCTTGTTTTGAATCTGTAAACAACTGCACACAAATAGTAACTGTGCTTTCACATTTGCCGAAGGATGTTGTGTTTAATTTGATGCCATATAGAGGCTTTGTCAGCTTCTGTTTACTTAGAAATCTATTGAAACAAACCATTTGCTCAGGAGTGCCTAAATTACATACAACTGCACTTTACTACTCTCACAAGTCTTAGTGGGATTTCTGTTTCCCACAGTGTTTCATCTCTTTTGTTTCTCCTAGTGTACAAAGGCTGAAAATGTAGCATTGTAAATTGTGCCAATAATTAAATATAAAAGTATGTTACATCATTTGATTCTCAGACACTACTCTAAGCAATAAACATATGATTGCTTGTAAACATGGGTTCGTGTAGATAACCTTTCAGTAATAGTGTACAGTTTGTAGACTGTTTACCTTTTAAATGAGGCTTGCTAGAGAAATATTCTCTACTAATTTTTAAATGTCAGATTAAAATAATGCATTCTGCTGTGCTGTCTGATTAAGACACTTTTAAATGATGATTTCTTTTCAAAGCTGCATGTAGAATAAGAAAGTGTATACTAAAAAGAGCTTTTATGAAAGTTTTATTTTGTTCTTTTATCAGCATATACAGTAGAATCTCAGATATACTGATGAAGTCATACTGGCTGCATTTCTTTTCCCAAAATTATTTCTATGTTTTCATTTTTAAAGAATACAGTGTGCTTTTTTTTGTGGCTATGCCAAATCATCTTGATATTTTGTTTATGTAGTGAAATACTGCATGTGCTAACAGATTGTTCAACTGGTGTTTTTCTTTTTTTTCTTTTGAGTGATAAAATCAAGCTACATAATAAAGAATAGTGGCAGAGTATTTTACGGCAGCAAATAAAACTTATAAAATCCTATTAAAGACACTACAATAAAGTTTACAGAAGCATCAGACTTTTTAGAGAAAATTACTTGGAACAATTGTGCTGATATTCAGTTAAGTTAAAATGTGTATGACTTTGAAGCATTGCCATAAATTTCAAATATAAGATGTTAGGAAGAATGCAAAGATTAAATTATTTTTGTCAAAACATAAATGAATAGTACTGCTTCTTATCCTATCTAGTTCCAAGGCATGTGACCCGCCTTTCAGTTCTTGTTAAAATTATGCTCTTGTGATTAATTCTATTTATCTAACTAAATAACAAATAGTAGCAAGGCCAAATGCAAATATATATGGGCAGAGAGGGACAGATAGATATATGCACATAAATGTCATTAAAAAGGCTCAAAGTAAGACAGAAATAAATATGCCAGGGGTTTGTTCACTATGAAATGCATTACCTGAAGCATTGTAAAGAAGAGATGTAAGCAACATCAAAGTAAAGAAAAAGAGAAAAAAAGAAACATATGTTACTAAAAATGGTTTATGGGAGGGGGATATTGTCAAAAAGAAAAATATGCTTTGAAATTATATTCACTGAGAAGATATAAGGCTACAGCAACCAAAACGATCAGAAGAGAGAATTCAGCAGATGGAAAACATGATAAGCTCACTGTTTCTGGTTTTACACAAGTTACCTTTCATTTTTTTAATGCATGTAAAAAAATAGTATACTGAATCTTTTCTTTCTAGTACACTTGGCATGCAAGAAATGGCCACTTATTTCCTAGTCAGCAAAAGAACATTTAAGGCACTACAAAAATCTGAATACATTAATGTAGCTGTCTGAACATGTTAATAAAAATATTGTGATGCTTAAAAAATTGAAAGTTTTTTTAAATGGAAGAAATTAATGAAGGAGGGGGTAATAGGTTGAAAAAAGTAAAATAAATCTAATTCTTTTGCTAGAGTTGCCCTGAAAATGGTATTTTTTGTGTAAGGCTATAGTTTCTTAACTATAGCCTTACAAACAGCCCTACTCCTTGTATAGTTATCACTGGGAATTTGAGAACCTGAATTATTCTGCTTAATTTATTTGTCTAGTAGCAGCTAGTAGCAACCCACCAGTTTATCTGAAATGTACATATGCTCATCATGAAAACAATGCTTAAGATGAACATTGACTTTAAGCAATCAATATTGGCCACATAGTAAATCCATATTCCAGTATTTGAAGGACCACCACAGGGAAGAGAAGATCGATTTATTCTCCATAGTACCTGTAGGCAGAACAAGAAGCATTGGGTGGAAGTTCATCAAAGAGAGATTCAAACTGGAACTGAGGAGGAATTTCCTGACAGCGAGAATAATTAAACAATGGAATAACTTGACTCCTGGCTTGTCATCATTGGAGGTTTTCAAGAAAAGATTGGACAAACATTTGTCCAGGATAGTATAAGGATTCCTGCCTTGGGCAGGAGGTTAGAATAGAAGACCTCCAAGATCACTTCTAGCCCTATGAATCTATGATTCTATATGATCTCTTATTGGTGGTCTCTCACCTCAGGATGAAAGAGAAACTTGGAATGCATTTTAACCTAGACCATCCTAGTTTACATTGCTGAAAGAAATAGCAATTGGAATAGGTCTTAGACTTATACTCTGCTTCACAGTGCTTTACAGCCCTCTCTAAACAGTTTATAGAGTCAGCATATTGCCCTCAACAATCTGGGTCCTTTATCGACCTTAGAAGGATGGAACGCTGAATCAACCTTGACTATGTACTAGAACACAATTACCCTTTGATTGTCCTGTTTTCTGAAATCTGTGATTCATTTGCCTTATTTAAAAGTGGCCTACAAAAATGTCCACATTAAAAACATAAAAACACAGACTACGCCACCACAGCTCTTATACAAACAACCCCAAAACAAATAAAGGGCAAAATGGGTTCCACAGTTGCCCTGGCTCAAGACTTGGCCAGACAACCAGATCTTCACATCAAAGAGAGAGTGATATGAATTTCTAGAAGTAGATTATTGAAAAATAATAATAATAATTTATTAAACGTATGCTGTCTGAGTCGCAACACTTCTGGGAAGCTTACAATAATTAAAGAAGTTATAATAAAATCAATAGAAGCGAAAGATAACAGATGGCAAGCACAATAAACAGATGGAATGAAATGGAGGATCCCAATCTCCCCTCACAAAAATCATGAGTGAAAATTGAGGTTTTCACAGTTCTTCTAAACAACTGGAATTAAATGGGAGCATCTGGCTCTTGGGGAGAACATTGTTCCAGAAGGCAAATGTTCCTACAAAAAAGGCACATTCTCCATAGGGGGGGGGGAGTAGCATCCAGGCTGGATTGACTTTATCTGCTCATTGATTGGACTGAGTCCGACAATACAGTTAAGCCATGCCCCTATTGCTAGGCAGACCCAGCTTCCGACTCAGTCCCTTAATGTGGACGGATGTGTCATCGAGCTTCTCCTCATAAATATCTTGAATTTACTCTTAATTGTGAAGATATCTGTATTGAGCTAGGATTGTGACTAGTCTTGAAAGGTGGAATCCACATTGGAGGTTGTGACAATTCTGCCTTAGCCCTTAAAGGGTGGCAGCTAGGTTCTTGGGCCCTTTCAGCCACACTGTCCTCTGACAGGACTAGTCTGGAGGCTAAATTGGATCACTTCCCACTTGCATATCTCACTTGATTTGGGATCTCACTGTCTATCTGATTTCAAATAGCAGCTGTGGGAGACTTCTAGCAGCGCTGGAGCGCTCCGCCGCTCCTCTTTGAGTCGAGCAGCGACAACGTCTTTGAAATCAGCCATTTCAGGATCTTGAGAGATGACAATGTTTAATCAAAGGAACTAGAGTATGCCAACCCTGTAGGTTCAAATCACTATAAGAGAGAGGTAACTGGACCCTATGTAGGGAACTACTGACACCTTAAATCACACAGAGAAGCAAACTGGCAAACAGTACAGCTTATGAAGCAGAGGTGTTACATGGGCATAACAAGCCATGCCCATTACTGTTTACACTGCCATATTCTGGACAATTTAAAGCTTCAAGACAGTCTTCAAGAGCATCCCCTTGCAGACTATTTTTCAGTAGTCAAACTTTAAGATGATTAGTGCATGTGTGACTGAGTGATCAAAGAAAGGGATTTTTTCTTGCAGATCTTTATTGTTAATATGGAGATGATGTCTATGGTAAAAGGAAGATCTAATTTCTATTTCCCTTCACATGATCCTTCTCAGAATGCCTGAGAAAAATCCCAAAGAAAGTATTCTAAAGTTTCTTAAATTGTTTTTTTTTTCTGTGCAGCAAGTATGCAAGAAGAATTGAAAATGGGGAATGCAGAAAAATGCTATGGAATTATCTGCAGTTCAGGGTCATCATTCCCCCGCCCCGATTTCTTTCTGCGTAGTCTATGAATTTAATTCCTTTCAAAACGTATTTAAAAGAGACTCTGAGTGTTTATAACTGACCTCAGATTCATCATTTCCAAAAGAAATGGAAGTTGAGAAAGTTACCGTACCTTTAGAGGTGTTTTTTTTAATACATATAGTTTGTTAAAAGAGCAGCTGCTAAGAGTAATTCAAGCCATAAGAGTTTAAGTTCCTGAACCTCCAGCAGGAGAGACTGATTCAGTTTCCCAAGCCCAAAGTTCTGGAGAAGGCAGTCACAGAGCTTGATGATAACAGCATCAAGAATTTGTTAAGGCTGAGATTTTAAAAATGAGTGTTTTGTAGTTTTTCATTTTGACAGTACTGTGGGATCGTTAGAAGGAATCATTGTTATTCATGAATGTTAGCACTCAATGAAGCAAGTCCTTGAATTTTTTTTAAAAAAAGAAACACTGGTGTTTACATGCATTATTTAGGTTGTTGTAACTATCTTTTCTGATTATTTTGAGAGATGAACACAACAGCATTCTGTCATGAATCTCACATTGGCATGCATACATAAACCAGTTATCTGCCATATAATATTCTGCATGCCAGATGCAGCCAACTGATGTGTAATATGGTTCTGAGTTAATATAATTGTTTCTCTTCACTGCCTTTGTTGCAACACTTCCTGAGTTATTTTTAGTCATTTCCACTCTCTATTCATTAAGTTTAATCTGTGAGTTTTAATACATCCAATCCTTGATTAAATTCAGTGGGCTGTTCCACTGCCTTGGACAGTTGCTTGTATCTTTGAGCCTGCATTTTGCTATTCTAGCTTTTTATAAAACCATGGGAGTGGAGGGAGAAAATGAAGAGATTAGCTTTGCACTGTCACTTCACTTGATATTGAGTTATTTATTGTATTATAGCAAGGTACTAAAGATGCATCACTCACTATTACAGACCTGGTGGGACTCTGTGGCCACAGAGGGGAGGAGGTTATCTTACATGTGTTGAGCATGCAAAATATGAAAGTTAAGTCATTTTGAAAGGGCTTTTTGTTAAGACCGCTGCACTCTGAAGTTCTCTGCACTTCTGTTTTACCTCTTAGGTGCCTGTTGAAGATCTTTCTCTTCCTCCGTTCCTATCCAGATAAATATTGCTTTGATGTATTTTTCCCTCCCCTTTTAATACATTTTTGATATTAATTTATTCTTAGGCATATGCCAGGTAACTAGCTGTGTCCAGACGTGCAAATCTAGGACATTTTGTGAGTCCACTTTTGGGGTATGGGTTGTTTTTTGCTAACTTTTGTGGGTTGCGCCCCTCCCACAAACCTTTTCTATACTTGTTTTGTTTATATTGTTGTTTTCAACAACAATAAACTTAATAAACTGACTTAAGTACAGATACTCCTCAACATGCAACTGTTTGTTTGGTGACTGTTCAAGGGCACTTGAAAAAAGTGACCTATGAATGTTTTTCACATTTACGATTGTTGTAGCATCCCCATGGACAGATAATCAAAATGCAGATAGCAATAGCACTTAGACTTATATAATGCTCCTTAATGCTTTACAGCACTGTCTTGAGTGGTTTACAAATGCGAGGATATTGCCCCCAACAATCTGGGTTCTCTTTTTACCACTCTCAGAAGGATGGAAAACTGAATCAACCTTGAGCCAGTCAGGATCGAACTCCCGGCAGTGGGCAAAATTAGCCTGCAATACTGCATTCTAACCATCGCGCCACCATGGTTCCTATGATACTTGGCAACTGACTTATATTTATGATGATTGTAGTGTCCCAGGATCAACCTTCTGACAAGCAAAGTCAATGGGGAAGCTAAATTCACTAACAACGATGTTACTAATTTAACAATTGCAATGATTCACTTAATAACTGTGGCAAGAAAATTTGTAAAATGGGGTGAAACTCACTTAACAATTGTCTCACTTAGTAACAGAAAATTTTGGCTCAATTGTGGTCATAAATCAAGGATTGCCTGTAATGCACAGTGGATGGCTGTAGGAACTGAAATAATTAAAAAACTCAGTATCCTGGCAAGTTCTTAATTATGAAATAGATTCTGAAATCTAATAAATTTGCCAATTCAGAGATGATTTCTTTAGGGCGGGGGATAGAGACTCAAAATATGTGGTTAACATTAGGGCATATTCTTTCATATATAAGAACAGCATACAATAATATATGTCAACTAAGACAAATATCATTGTAATATATACAGTATCTTAATTGACATATATAAGGCATGTATCTAAACAATTGTATACAATTATTTAGAACTATTGCTTTTATAAACTCAGATCTAAGGGATCTTCAGGGTATTTTATCTTATTCCATCTTTCATATTTGAGCCTGCAGCTAAAAAAACCTCTGATGAATGAAGAATATGATGAGTTTGATATGTTTTGGTACAAAATCTCCTTTGATGAATTAATGGATTAATGAATTAAACATTTGTATTGTTTTGTTTCTCCTGCTTTCTTTCATGATAGTGTTTTTCAGTTTTCTAGTTTAACCCACAGGCCTGGAATTTCTTGGCAATCTCCCATCTAAAATCTATATAGGCCTGACCCTGCTTAGTTCGATCCAGCTACAGAAAAGTCCTGTATAATTCATGAGTCTATGAAGCTTTTCATTTATAACATGTTATGTGATTTGTAGTACATGACTCATAACTGCTCTGTTATATTATCAGTGGGATTTAAGTAGGGAGGAAATATTGGTTGGATTTGGGAAATTCGCATAAATGTCATCAGATTTTAAATTTAACTTTCTGTATTAGTAAAATGAGTAAAACCTATGAGAGTATGAAGCTGACATATTTATCCATCAGGCCAAAAGACCTTGATGCTCTTAATTTAATCTTAATTCATTATGTGGTTCAAATAATTATGAGACACACTCACTTATTTCCATGGTTAATATCAGCTAGCACAATTTAGATTAATATGGGTAGAAGGGAAAAAGTGCTGAAGTCACTTTCATTTTATAAGTAAAATAATTATCTTACATTGTTCTGTCCCTGCTGATACTAGAATTTGTTTATCAATCTGCTTTTTTATCTCAGAGCAACTTTGAATAGATCAATGTGTTCTTCTCTTCAATGTGACATTCAAAGATGGTGACATAATGCATAGTATATTCATTTTTAAAATCAGAGTAGCTTTCAAATTAACTTTAGTTGATAATGGAAAGAATAGGATGAGAGCACAAAGTGAACAGGAATGAAGTAGTTGAATGAACTATTGTTGGAATATGTATGTATGTATGTATGTATGTATGTATGTATGTATGTATGTATGTATGTTTGTATATGTAGACATATAACACACACACATACACACACACGAGTGTATGTATATGTCTGCATATGTTGTAATTGTTCTGTTACTATTTATTGAGACCATACAAATAAACCAATTATACTTGGGCATATTCATCTCTGAATTATATTATAACTTTCTGTTATAAGTTCCTTGAAATGTATATTGAAGAAGTTATCTTGGTTGTTTCAATTCATCTGGGAAAATCTTGGCTTCTCACACAATCTTTTTTGCTAGGACTGCTCTTAAGTACTTTTGAAAGACTTGCAGGAAACTATTGTATGAAGAAGGCTTTGTGGTTAAATTACTATTGAGACTATACTGCCTAAATCCACAAAGGAGAATGCTACAAAGAACCCTAGTGATACAGCTTAGGAACAATGTTCCCTCTAAGCTGCGCGCTTGTGCGGCCGTGCATGTGGCAACAAAATACCACGCAGCAATTTCCAACTGCCGCACAGTGGTTTTTGTGAGACGCCTTCCACGATAATAGGAGAGGAGAGCCAGCCTGGAGACAGCAATCACGGCAGAAAGTAGCTGAGAAAAGGGGTGTGGGGGTTGGGAGAAGGCATGGGACGGGCTCCCAGCAGCGGCTGCTCGGATTTGACATTTGCCAGAGAGAGGGGGGGAGGGGGAGAGGGGGAGAGAGTTAGTTAGTTGCTGGGCAGACTTAGCACTTTGTTAAGTTTCTTTTTCTATGTGTTGTGTATATATACATGTCTCCATATGTGCAATTGTGCAAGCATTTTTTTTCTCTTTAAAAGAATTTTTGGATTTCTCGTCACCAAACCTTTTAAGACTGAAAGAGAGTTGAAATATAAAAAGATTGTCAATCGCCATACTGTTATATTGATAGGTAATTATGGACTATCTTGATTATATCCTCCTTAGAAAGAATATGCTACTGTGTGGTTGAAAAAAAAGATCAAACTTCATTCCATGGAAACCCAACAAAGTTCACAGGGAGGGTTTCTTGGGTCAACAGTGAATATCAGTTATCAAAAATGTAGGTAGAAAATTAAACAGGAAATAGGCAATTACAAAAAGGGAAGCCAACTTTCTGAATTCTGTTTCTTTGCACTTAGTGACTTATAAATAGACTAATGTTCTGAAAACCTGACCTAAATTATTATATATTTTAAATAGCTGTAAAGCTATGCTGAAAAAGTTGCTCTCAAGGTATTGTGATAAATTCAATAAAAAGAAGGGAATTCTTGATAATCTTAAGGAGAAATGAGAGTATTGGATAGTAAATGGACAAATAAAATTACCAATCAAAGAGAATATTTGCACCTCAGGGTTGAAATGAGATGTTCTCTCTTACTCTTTCCTCTTCCTCCCTTGTCTCTCTGTCTCTCTCATCCTCTTTCTCTTTGTCTCTCTTCTTTCTCTCTCCTTCTTTTCCATTCTTCCGTCACTTTCTCTCTCCTTCTCCCTTCTCTCTCCTCTTTGTCTCTTTCTGTCTCTCTCACCCTCTTTCTTTTTGTCTCTCTTTCTCTCTTCTTCTTTCCCACTCTTCTGTCACTTTCTCTCTCCTTCTCTGTCTCTTTCTGTCTCTCTTCCCTCTTTTTTCTTCCTCTCTTCCTCTCTCCCACTTTTTTATCACTTTCTCTCTACCGTCCAACCTGTCCCTATACTTATCTTCAACTGATCATGTTTGCAATAATTTACCTTCTTTTCTAAATAGGCGCAGTTCCCTTACCGGATCCCTCGCTCACTCAAACACACAAACACACACACTCACGCACATTTTTCTCCATTCCAATTCAGATCCTATAAATCAATTGCTCTGTGAAACATCTGTGAAAAAAATTCAGGTGCTCAGGCATGAAAATGTGCCGCTCAAACACTATACTTTTCTGGACACACTGAAAAAAAATTAGAGGGAACATTGTTTAGGAAGTGTATACTCATTTGGACTGTAATTAGTTTGTTTATTTTAGTATCAAAATATTGTTTTTAATTGCAGCACAGATAAATTTAAATATCAGATAGAGACGAAGAATATTCCCATTGGGAGACTTGAAAGTCATATTTGCTTTCATTTCCTGGGGTAGATTTATCATCATCATTATTATGGATATAGGTTAGGTTTGCTGAAGTCTTTCACACCACCACTCCTATTCCATTTATCTGTGCAATTTGATTCTTGCCATGTTCACGGAAGGAGTTGCAAGTGTCATCACATTCTGTCTATGCCAAAACAACAAACCTAAAGGAAACCTTTAGGGGGAAAAGTGAGGACATTTAATCCCAACCTGTTGAAGCATCAAAACATTAGATCCATTTGTGTTCTTTCCATGCTGAAGTATTGTAGTTCTAGTTCTTTTCAAACTTTCAAACTATTTAGTGTGTCAACCTTGGGAGCCATAAAAACAGATGTGGGCTTTGGGGGTGAAGGACTTCTGATTGGGCTGTTAACATTTTTTACATTTAAATTTTTTTATGATGCTATATTTTATGATTTTTCAAATTTTCAATCTTAAATTTATTTTAATATTTTAAGAAATAGGACATATATAAATAAATTAAAACATTTGGACATTTTTCTCCACAATTCCTAACTGTTTCTGAATGTGAGTTCTTATTCATACCTGTGCTCCTTCAGTGTCAAAGGTCTTTCCTTTTCTCTGCCTGCTAGAATTTGGATGTTATCTACTAAACTACAGAGTACAATAGATGCTAAGGAGAATCCTTCCAGTTATGGATGACTGTGAAGCTTAAAGATTTATTTACCATTAATCTGCAGTGTTTTTTTTGGTGGGGGTGGATTGCATTAACACAAATCAGATTGGGAAAAGGAGAATTAGGATATTGGAAATATTCCCCATCCCTCTCTGTCTCACTTTCTCTCAAAAGAAGACTAATATAAGTATAGTAGATGAACTTTATTTGATGTTCCTTGTCAATGTTTTTTATATTCTCCACAGAGCCATATCCCTGATGTTATCCATCAGTTTTGCTTTAAAAAATACATATTATTATAAGACATACATAATACAGGTTGGAGATTATTAACACAACAAACTGTTTATTCTACAAGAAATGTTTCTACCTTAACCTGAATACATAATACTAAACTATTAAATAGTTTGAAAAAAGGAAAAAATACAATAGACCAAGCAAGTTAGGCAACAGCAACTAAAAAAAGAGGAAAAAATGCTATTTAGCATATATATATATATATATATATATATATATATATATATATATATATATATATATATATATGTGTATGTGTATGTGTATGTGTATGTGTATGTGTATGTGTATGTGTATGTGTATGTGTATGTGTATGTGTATGTGTATGTGTATGTGTATGTGTATGTGTATGTGTATGTGTATGTGTATGTGTATGTGTATGTGTATGTGTATGTGTATGTGTATGTGTATGTGTATGTGTATATGTATATATATATATATATGTTTTTTTCTCTGTCCTTCGGCTCGTCACAAGAGACCATCCAGGGTTTATTGGGTTTCTGCCTGGATGGTCTCTTGAGCCTGTGGCCTAATGGCTAAGATGTCTGCCTAGTATGTAATATAGCCCAGGTTCAAATCCCAGTAAGGGTATGGCTAGCTGATGAGAGCTAAATAGCTTGAAATAGATCTATACTAGTCTCCCTTTATTTATTTATCAGCACAAATACAACAAATGTAACAAAAAAGGCAACAGTAAAAATATTGGGTTTCTGCCTGGATGGTCTCTTGTGACGAGCCGAAGGACAGAGAATGGAAGTAGTGATCTTCCTTCCATATTTGGGCATACCAGGGGTTGTAAAAAATCTAATAGATACCTTTCACCCTGGCTTCGTTGATAACGGATAAGAGCCTGTGGCTAAGATATATATGATGTATATATGTGTGTGTATTAGAATAATATATCTAATTAGTAAGTAATTCTCCTTTATATCCACAAGCACCCTGCAAAGTTACTTAGACTGAGAGATAGTGAGTGTTGTCACTCAGGGAACTTCATTAAGCACAGCCTTGAACACAGATTATTTTATCTTCACCCCTAGGGCGACTCTAACACTTCATCTACTACCAATTTCCATAAATTAGATTAGCTCCACTTCATACTGGGAGGAAAGAAAGCAACATTGTACAATGGTACATGTGTAATGCGGCAGTTGATGGAACAGAAATAATATTTATTACTCTATTTTATTTATATATTACAGTTCAATGTCTCATTAGTTGCAGGACTGCAGTTCTCCTTTGGAGTTGGCCCAGCTGATTCAATCATGTGCTGAGAAACAGATATTTGTTTCCCATTTTCAGAAGTCAAAGAGGCCATAGT
This sequence comes from Thamnophis sirtalis, assembly GCF_051295495.1. Lineage (NCBI taxonomy): Eukaryota > Metazoa > Chordata > Lepidosauria > Squamata > Natricidae > Thamnophis > Thamnophis sirtalis. The sequence goes on along the minus strand of NW_028261386.1, from coordinate 75,531,107 downwards.
AAGATTGGTTCTCTGGAAAGGTGGAAGTACAGTTAGGTCCAAAACTATCCCCTTCTAGAAGAATTTGAAAATATTTGTAACTTTTTCAATAGACCATATGGGATGTGTGTCTCTTAACTTTGCAAAAAAAAATGTTAAAAAAATATTTTGATGCATTATTTATTTATTTATTTTGTGTAGTTATTTTCTTGATTTGGAGATCACTTTTCAGTGGAATAATACAATTTGTAAAAAACAATCAAAATCATAAAAAAGAAACCATTTGTGCCTGTTATGTATTTTTTGTGGGCTGCCAAGAGTTACAGGGAGGGAGGGAGGACTTTTTAAAAACTATGCAACTTTATTGGAGTTTGGCAAATTATTTTATCGGATCCCCCAAATCAATGGATGAAAGCCTATAATATGTAAATGCTGTGTAAATTCCCTGGGTTTTCCTTGAATCTGCTTCAGAACTTCCCCAAAAAACTTTGGAGCATATCTGAAAGAACTGTAGAAAAAATGCTTCTCTTCTCATGATAGAAGCTATTTCCTTAAAGATACTATAGATACTATACTAAAGATACTAAAGATACTATTTGTTATATTCTCTGACCTTCTTTTCTTAAGCAGAAGGCACTTGCAAAAATGGAGAGGAGGGAGTTTAAAAAGTACAAATTGTATAAGTAGTAAATATCAGAAATAGTGAAAAAGTCCTATGTGTGCTGTTTATTACTATTAAATACCTGTGTACTAAAGTAGTTATTATTTAATCAGGAATGAATCTCCCATTTCCGTTCGATCCCTATTTTTAATATAATGAAGCCACATTATACTTTGAATACCTTTAGTAAAATTTAGATTACAACCAAATAAATGAGACAATTTTAATTAAATGTTATAGAAGAAAGTATGAATATGCATCAAATATAAACTGTTTCTATTTAATAGAGTTTTCTGGATAATATCTGTGTTGCCCAAAGAGGGATAAAGAAATATTTGTCTGGAAACCTTTGTGAATCAGTTTGTCAATGCCTCTTCTTTATGAGAATTGTTTGTCTGAAATTCCTGGCATGGTAGCATACCTAAGAGATTTCTCCTCTGTTGAGCCTCCCAGAATCTAATTACAATTAAAGGTAATTCAGCTTACACTATTAATCCTCTGAGAGATGGAATGTTTCCAATTTCTTTACTTTTCACTCTATTCTGATTAAGTGCCAATTCACATGAACTTTGTGCTTCTTGTGCTGCTGGTTTTCAATTCTGGCTTCAAAATATGTTTTCCGTGAAGAAGACTTTTGAGTTCTTTCGTTAAGATTGCTTATCACAGTTTTGCTTCCAAGTTTAGGATGTGGGTAAACCTATTTTATTTTTAATGTACGAAGTACAAAATTGCGGTTTTGACATGTGCTTAATCTGTTCACATGACCAGTTCATCACAAGCATGTTTCCAGATGGAATTGAAAATCCTTATGAAATGGCCTAGGTTTAATCTCATCGTTACATCTTAGAACTGTGATGGCAAACCTATGGCACGCGTGCCACAGGTGGCATGTGGAGCCCTCGCTGCAGGCACACCACCCATCACCCAGCTCAGGTCCACTGTGCATATGCACAGCCCCTGCTGGCCAACTGTTTTTTGAGTTTCTGTCGTGCATGTAGATGACATGTGCATACGTGGGGACAGGCGGAGCAGCACCCCCTGTGCACTGTTTTTGGTCCCAGGAGGCTTCATGGAGGCCTGTTAGGCCCAAAATGGGGTGCGGGGGTTGTGTGTATGCACGGGGGGGAGTATGCGGGAGTTGTGGTCACGCACAGGGAGGCGGGGGAGTGCTGAGGAGTTGCCCGCGCATGCACAGGGTGGCAGGGGACATTGCATTATGGGTGTGGGCATGCACTCTTTTGGCACATGAGGCCAAAAAGATTAGCCATCACTGACTTAGAAGAAAATAATTGCTTCCCCACTTTTTTAAAAAAAAATATGTCCCAAATCAGAGGGAATAGCATCTAGGGGTGGCCCTATTGTTACGCAGAATGAGAAGATATTTCAGGCAGCTGTTCCTAGAATCAGTAACTAACAGTTAGAGGACTAAACTCACTGTGCCAAATATATCTAAGCTAGTTTGTCATACTTAAGTGTGTTAGAGGATATTATATTCATTGGGCACTCAATGAAGTGTTAGTCCATATAGACTTATTTCTTTCCCTGGATTATTATTTGCTCCTAAGTATGGTGGTGCATCTGGCAGCAGCATCCTCCCTTGAAAGCATATCAGTATTGCTGGTTCATAATATTTTCACTTGGAAGATCAATCTTGTCCAGGTTTTTCTGGTTAAAGCAGCTATATCTGGTTTTTCAAGAAGGCTATATGTGAAAATTAAGGCACCAATTTTCTCCTGCTTTTTATCCATAGGATAAAAGGAGCAAATAATAGTCCAACCTTATCCATCCAACTGATAACCCTAGAATTCTTCATCAGCAGTATTTTGACTGGGAATCCAAGAATTGTTATCCCAATACACACTAAAAGCCTAATTAAGTGGAGAAAGCTATCTTAAAACACATTGAATTCATATATCAGGAAGTTCATTACCTTTTGTATTCTTATACTCTTATTACAAAATCTCTCCTAACCCAACAAGCTCAAATTAAAAACAAAATCAGAAGCCTATGTAGATGCATACAACAGTTGAAACACTTAAATTTTATGCTGATTTGAATTTGCTCATAAACGTATTGTGCTTTACATAAATAGAGGTTTGTCCAATAAAGGGTAATAATGTTTTTAATAACAAGCCATAGTGCTGATAAAGCAAGATAATAGTGTGAGTGGAAATTTGTATCTCCTCCAAACATTTCACATATGATTTTTACTTAAATTAAATCTGTGTCTGGAATTACATTGGTGTCTGATATTGCTGAAGTTATTTCTGATAAGTTTTTTGGATGATAGGTCATTAACAGTTTGTACACATATTTTAAAATGTTTTGAAGTGGAGGATTGTGTGCATTCTCAACTGCCTAGTGTTATTTTATTTTAAAAAATAAAGGTAGGATATAAATAAATTAAAATAAAATAATATATCTTTTAAAAATAGTAGTGATTAATTATTATAATGGGAGGACAATCATAGTGCATGCTTATTTGGCCTTTTCCCTTCTTTATAGGCAGAATATTGTGTCTACCAATAGGCTGATTTTTGGTTATCAACTCTTTTGAGAGCCCGTTTGGCGTAGTAGTTAAGATCTCGGATGAGTCTGTCTGTCTGTCTGTCTGTCTGTCTGTCTCTCCCTCTCTCTCTCTCTCTCTCTCTCTCTCTCTCTCTCTCTCTCTCTCTCTCTCTCTCTCTCTCCCTACCTACCTACCTACCTACCTACCTACCTACCTACCTACCTACCTATCTATCTCACCCCACCCCAAGGAGATAATAGCAAACCACTTCAAAAACTTTCCAAGAAAACTATGGGGTAAAAGAAGTTGAAAAAAAGTCAGCCAAAAATCAGGATAAAAGAAAAACTTAGGTACAAGACATCAGGAAACTTTTTTTGTTGAATTGGAACACATATCTCTTCTATATTTCTTAATAGCAAGGAAGAGCCAGTGGATAGCTTGATGAGTTGCTCATGCCTGAGAATATTTTACTGAGAAACTTCAGTTTAGTGACTCATCACATGCCCTGGCCATTCTGCATCATCATTACAAATTAATGTGAATAGCAAGCAATAAAGAAATCTATATATCTTTCCTTGACTTTCCATAAACAGAAACAATATTCTCAGATGAATCTCATAGAGACACTCATCTTGTAATGCTACCTTACAGTGTACAGCAGAACTAACTTCAAATCGGGAAGGAAACTTTACACATCATATCCTTCAAGCATCTTTGAAAGAATAAAGTAACACAAGAGATTAAAGATCAAATATTGGATAGTTATTTATTAACAGTTGTAGTTCAGAGTCAGCCTGCATGTGTAGCATTCTGAGGGCTGCCTCACCAATTTAACAGAGTAGGAATAAGTATAGACTGGTTTACTTTATCTTCTACTAATCTCAGTTTGCCATTTTGGCACAATAAACATGTTTTTGCGCTTCTTTCCTTTCCAACTTCCAAGGAAAATTGGCCATTAAGAAGTGACATAAGAGAAGATAAACAGCTGACTAAAAATCTGGCTGGTATTTTTCTGTTCAGTTTCTCTACTGTCGTCTTTGGGGACTTTCACATGACAGATTTTCACTCTCTAATCCTTCCAAAGCTTTTGAGCCAGCTGTACAATCATCTCCGCTTTTGCCAAATCTTGAAATGCTGAGAATGAACTAATCAGTGCTCTCTTCAGCTGATCAATAGGAAAATGCAAAGATCATCATTCAATCAGCTTCCTGCCCTCTGAGTGACATCAGTTCCTGGAGTACAAAAATCTCATTCTTATTCCTTAAGAAGGAGAAAAATAAATAAATTGCTAATCCCTTTCTTCCATTGTCTATTTGTCTGCAGTTTTGCCCAAAATCCGAGCAGTTAAGAGGAAACTTGTCTGGTTATTGAAAGCTGTGATCATGGCAGTGACATCATAAGTTTGCAGCCAGATGTTTTTCCCCAACAAATCCAATGATATTTGTAGACTGAAATGTAGAGCCTCTTTCTCCATATGGAGGAAAGGAGAATAAAGGATTTACCTGAGTCCAGAGTCTGGATAACAGATGGGTTTGATGCATATTGCCTAGATAACCAAGGCTGCAATACATTTTGGAGGACTAGTAAAACTGATTAATTCACTGAGAAGTTTGCTAGCAAAATCTATTCAAATTTTCTGACTCCATCCAGTGGGAGGCAGGTTGAGGCAAAGCTTGGACAAACAAGAACTCCTTAAACATTTAATTTCGCAAACTGAAAAACAAATGTTTTGTTGTTGAGCTGTGTCATAGTTGTGCTTGAAGACAATAGTTTTGACTGCCTATGATTGACCTTATGGAACCACAATTATGTGAAGTAGATGCCAGAGAGATTCAAATCATCTATATGTGAAGAGACTTTGCGTGTATTTATGTAGTTCAGTATTCTGTGTAAAAGCCGACTTGGTGTGTTTTCATGTAGCTAGCATAATTGGTATTTTGGTTCTCAGTCCTGAGAAAGGGATTAATACATGCAGATTACACATTTATTAGCTGTTTATAACTAAGTTCTGCCACTTCTAAACACGAAATTATGATTCATTGGTCTTAGACTGCTTAGAATTGTATCATCTGTCTGTCTTTGCATCTATGGTAGGGATATGCAAAAGTATTTTATTTAGCAAATTTCTATACTGCCCATTTCTCCTAAACGATTCCAGTTTTCAAAATATCCTGGTCTCAAAATTTGTATTGTGAATGTTCCATGCATGAAATATAACACTGTTTTGAGAGTCTTCTTTCAAGCATGAAATAATCCATACCATTTTATTCTGAAGGTGAAACCAAATCTTGCTATTTCATGAAACACAGAAGTGTGTTCTCTATTCCGAGCACTGCAATTGGGTTTCTGGGGTTTGGTTCCCTCATCCTCAATTTTTGTACAGCCAATTGGTACGGCAAGAGAGTAATATTTTTGCTGTGATGGATTTAGAAAAAATGGGGGGATATGGGAGTGGAGCATGAAGAGGAAAAAATACATCGTCTGGCCAAAGACATTTATTCTTCTGCATATTTGCAACTAGTGATATTTCCAGCAAGTCAAATATAATCAAAATGACAAAATGTGATTTGTGATAGTGGAATATAAATTATGTTCCTTATATAGTCATACACATGCAAGAACTTGAGGGGCAAAGTTGCATTGTGATGTCATACTGTCCCTGTTGTCATTTGTTCTCCTATAGAAAACCATGTCTACAAGCTTCCAAGTTATTCGTGATGGATATGTTGTTTTAGACAAATGGATGGGTTCTACTAGTTTTCTAAATAGACATGCTAGCTTCATTCAAAAACAAATGTTGCTAAAGTTGTATAAATGTAAAAACTCTTGGTAGAGTTACCCTGAAATTTATTTATTTTTAATTTAAAGACTTCTTTTTTTACATAACAGATGCCAGTCAAAATCGATTTTGTAATAGATAGCAGCCGGTCTGTATTCTTATTGTGCATTACAGGGATTTATTTAAATATTTTCTTTCAAATTTTTGTATAATGATGTTATGAGCCAATTTTTCTGCAACTTGAGTGGCAGGTCTCATTAAACATGGATCATGATCCCATTTTACATTTATGACCCTGAAGTAAAAGTAAAGGGGCAACATCTGGTCTGAGTTCCAATTGTTTCATATGGACAGAACATGGGAAATATTTCAATTTCAATTCCAATAGATTACAATCAAGCTGTGTTGAGTTTTTTCTTTTGAAACATATCCAGTTTATTGGAAAATAATCAAGTTTTATTACCAGTTGTCTTTTCTAGTAGTTAATATTGAGTTTCTTACTGATAGTTTTCTGGAATGTTTTATGAAAAAAAGTCTTTTTACATCGCCCAAAGAACAAAACCATTGTGATTTTTTTTGTTTATCTTAAGTAATTGCAGGCCCACAATAAATATTATTTTAAAAAAATGGGTAAATATTAAAAGGTTTCTTAGAAATCAATATGTTCTTTCTTCATTAAATAGATATATTTTATTTTCAATATAATGTCCTCTAATTTCTGGTTGTACTCTGTTTTTTATAAGATTCATAGTAAGTATTCATTAAATAAAACTTTACTAATTCTCGCACAACTTGCATTTCCATTATAGTAAAATTAAACTACTGACTTCAAAAAGTATCTCCCTTTAACTAATGTAAGATTTCAAACAATAGCAAAACTACCAAGAGTCTGTACACTTTGATAATATTTTTACAGCCCTTACCATTTAATCTGACCTTGCATTATATTAACATGCAATAAAATTAGCAATATATTTTGAAGTAATCACATTTACAGAATAATTAATATTCCCAGAAGTAAGGTCATATGTCTGTTTTTTAAAATGATGTAGTTACTGAAGTCAGATATAATTGTGAATGTCAATAAATATGGACACCAGAAATGCCCAGAATCCTTCTTTCCATGATAAAAGTAAAGATTCTTTTGTCTGGATGCGTATAAATGTTAGTTCTTATTACTATGAATATGATCACAAAAGAAGCAGATGAAAGCTTTGTCTAATGCAATATTCCATTCCACACAGTAGACAAGTAACCTGCAAGTAGCATATTTTATTGTGCTCCCCAGCTTTCTGTGGCTGCTCTTGAGCTAATTTGTAATTTGCATACTTCATACTGCAATTTATACTGGTGTAAAGAATACTAATATGTTTCTAAGTTTTTCTGAAATTACATATTCTCATCAGCTGTATGAACAAATGTCAAGTTTCATTTACCATTGGGAATATTTCCAGACATTAGATTGTGGTATTCTGCAGATGTACATGTACATGATGACAAGAAATGAACATGTAGAAGGCCTAAATGTCTTTTCCAGAAACCCAGAGAATACATTGGGGTGGGGCCAGTCAGAGGTGGTATTTACTGGTTCACTGAACTACTCAAAATTTCCACTACTGGTTCTCCAGAACTGGTCAGAACCTGCTGAATACCACCTCTGGACTGGATCCAACTTAATGAATTTTCAGAACACAAAAGTAGGGCAGTGCTTCTAGCTACCTAATGATATATATATCTCCCTCTCCCCCCCTCCCCATCTCTATATGTATCCATGTTGTGTGTAGACACAGAGAGAATGAGTCAAAAGTTGTCAGTCATGGAGTGCTTGAGCCCTGGAAAGTGTTTACAACCTTTGTGAGAACTGGGCTCATGAAAGAGCCATTTCTCTCAATTTCATATCCTCTTCTAGCTGTAACTTTAAGGCAGAGAGTGGGGCTTTGGGTTACAGGTCTGCAGTGGGAGATTTAGTTTCAGTTGTGTCAGAACAATTGTGGAATGCTTTCCTTAAGCTAGACTCTCATGCTTTCTGCAAAAAGTACAAAGAGTTTTTTGTTTTAAGCATGCTTTTAAGAATCAAGCCTTTCTTCTCTTGCTCTGTTATAATGTTCTTGTTGATTTTTAGCATGCTTCTTTGCTATAGATTAGGAGATGCCTGACATATTTATGTGATTTTACTATTTGGAATTACCTTTAGCTGGAAATACAATCTGTAAATTCAGAAATAAAAGTACATGGTAAAATTATACAAGACTCGCCAAAATAAGACATTTGTTTGCTCCTAATTTAAGAAGTTACCCTGCAATTATATTCCATGAGAGGAACTGCATACCTATTAACAAATTAAGCTGAAATTCTCAGAGAGTTTTCATTTTTGAAATGTCATATGGCTGAATTATAGATATAGAGGCAAACAGATGGTCATGTGCATAAGAAGACAGAACATTTCTTGCCTGCCACTAGAGTAGCCAAACCTTTGGTGATTTGTAATGTATTTCTTGTCCATGACATCTTATTGCAGTAGCAATGTTAGTCCATAGCTGTGGTTGTATCCTGACTCAAGAGAACCAATAATTAAATTTAGTGAGCTGGCTGAGAATGGAGATCTCTACAACTGGCATGGCAATCAGTTGTTTGGTGGCTAGTGGTGTGGTACAGTGGAAGTGGTGGCAATGAAGTCAGCAGAGCCACTTGTTAACTAGCGCTCTATTGGTACAGACCAAGTTTGCATAGTAAGACAGTTGGCACTTACCAGAGGTGGCTTGCCAATTTTTTTACTATCGGTTTGAGCTCTCTCTCACACGTGCTCGCATGTGCGATGCTTCTGCGCATACACAGAAGCGTCCAGGTGGGTGGACGCAGACTCCTGCCACTGCTACTACCGGTTTTGCCGATCTGGGCCGAACTAGCAGCAACCCACCTCTGGTACTCACTCTCTATAAAATACCAAGACAAATCCAGAATGCTTGGCATTTAAAAGAACTTTAAAAGGTTACAAAGCCTAGCTCTTAAAGGGTGAGAAAATGCTAATAAAGTATTTTTGTATAATACATTTTATGTTCTTTGAATGAAGTAACCACCACCATCCCAAAGCCAGTTGGTGTAGTGGTTAAGGTACCAGATTAGAAAGTGGGAGACTGTGAGTTCTAGTCCTGCCTTAGGTATGACAGTCAGGTGGATGACCTTGGGCCAGTCACACACTCTCAGTCAAACTTAGCTCACAGGGGTAGTGGTGGGGGGTTATGGAAAAAATAGGAGGAGGAGGAAGATGTGTTGAATAGGTTCTCTGCTTTCAAGTATTTGTAAAAGGATGCAAATAAATAAATAATTGCATCAAAGAGGTAACAGTTAAGCATCATATCTAGCATGTGCTTTTGAAGAAATATTGTGAACTATTCTGCCAATTTATGAAGCTGAAATAAAACTTACTGAAAAAGGAGAGGAAGGCAATTGTGTATTAATAAACTGATTGTGTTGACATTACTCATTTATCTGTTGTAAACAGATACAACATTTGCTCAATTAACAGCATGATGTACAGACTCAGTCTCTTTCCTTCACCAGTCCCCAAAGAATTCAGTTAGTTCCTCCTTCACCCATGCTGATCCCACGTATTGAATGGAAGATTGTCCATGTTGTTTTCTTTCTTCCAACTGAAATCCACCCAACCATTCACTTGCTTGTTGGTAAACAAACTTCTTGGTTGTCTATTTTTCACAACAACTGTGCTGACTGGAGCTCAAAGGGCAGACCCTTGAATGTTCTATTAGTGATCAATAACAATTAGATGGTCAGTTGTTGCACTGCAGGCAAGCTCCAGTATCATTGTTAGATTGACAATCCAGTCATTATTGATAATCTAGGGTTGCAGCTGCCACCACCACCAAGAACACTTGCAATTGTACTTCTGGCAATTCTTCTACACATGGTTAGTAAACATGCTCCTTTTTTGTGCAATGTCTTCAGATGGGGTTTACTTCAGACCATGGGTTGCAGATTGATGAGAGCTACTGTACATTGTAGCTCTTAATTAGAAGGTCTTTGTATTTTGGTGACCTAGCATTGTTTTAGGCTGCAGGAAATGCCTAAAGATCACATGGACATTCTGTATGCAGCAATTCCTGAAATATACATGTTAAAATAAAAGATGAAATATTGGGTTAGAAGGTGTAGACATAAATTAAATGGCAATGATATGACAGCCAGTAATACACTTTATTCTAAACTGTTCAACAAATTTCTTGCTGTCTGGATATTTATCCTGTCTCAGAAAGTAAAAGGTGCAGGAAGATAGATTTAACCCTGAATTTAAATAAGCTTAAATGTTAGTATAGTATCTTAGGAGATTTTTGAAGTAATGAAAATCAGTGGCCATTGGGTGTTCCTAGATTTTTTGATACATGAAGAAGTTCAACCAGAGGTTGATGGCTAGTAATAACTTTTTATTATTTACATATGGAAGGAAGTTTGCAGCTCATTATTTAGGACAGCACTATAGTATATGTTTCTCAAGGCAAGAGTACTGTAATATATTCAACATAGATATCATGGATCAATGTTTAGAATGGTATACTGATGCAGAATGTGGAAGCCTGCTTTCAGATATGATAGCCATTAGAAGCCAATAATACCACTGCAATAGTCTGTTGATGTCTTTCAACATTAGAGTCATAATGATGAAAGGAACAACTGATCCCAACATGACTGGTTTCTTGCTAATGTCTTATGACATGAAATCAAATCAGCCAGGTGTAATCTCATTAAAATATCAACTGTGCATTGGGTATATAATTACCTGCACTATAGCCCAAATTTGCTCTTTTTTATGGCAAAGATGTGCTCCTATTTTCTTCTAATATTGTTGTTACACACTTTTAGCAAATGTAACACAACCAGTTCAGGTAGTTGAATAACAGATTATCCCACCACCCCCCCCAAAATATGCTTGAAGTGCAGGAAAAACAAGAAGAAAAAAAGAAAAATAGTCCATTTAAACTCTTTGTAATTATTGTTGATATCTTAAACTAAATTATCGGCCTGTGACAATCATCCCCGATCTGAAGATTTGACAAAGCTATGAAAGGTTTTGATTCTCAAGACTTGATTGGAAAAAAAAACATCCATAGGCTACTTTGGGGAAGCATCAATATATCTGCAGTTGCTTGATTAAAAGAAAAATCAGATGCATTTTTTTAAAAAGAGTGAAATAAAGTAGTAAGAATAATTTAATACAAAATTTAAATCAAAATTGCTTTTGGCTCAATTTATACTTGAGAGCAGTCAAGCATCATAAACTGTTGAACAAGCTTTGGGATAAATGTAATATTTTCATTGATGGAAGCTTATCTACCTTTTTTATAAAAAATTTTTTAAAGATATTTAGTCTATAATATACCATATTTTTAGGACTATAAGATGCTCCAGACTATAAGACTCACCCAGCTTTTGGGGAGGAAAACAAGAAAAAAAAATCTGTCTTTGCCTCCCAGCAATTTGCCTTTTTGTAGCAAAAAGCAAACAGCCTGGTCAGCTTCAGCACAGCCTGATTTAGCATGAGCAGCTGATTGGCGGTTGGATCTGCCTCTGGAATACCGCCTATCAGCTGTGCCAGGCTGCGGGGATTGCCACTGCCCATCGCTGCCATCACTGCCTATTGCCGCAGCGACCTATCAACACTTCCACGCACCCCATTTTCAGCTTCTGTGCATCCCATGTTTGGCCTCTGCATGTCATGCTTTTGGCCGTTCTGCCACTGCTGCCTGAACCGCCGCCTGGAACAGGCTGAAAATGGGGTTTGTGGGGGCTGAAATTGGGTGCAAAGAGGCAAAAAATGGGGGACACGGAGGCTGAAAATGGGTTACATGGAGGTGGTGATAGGTGACCATGGCGATGGATAGTGGTGATCCCTGCAGCCTGGAACAGCTGATAGGCGGTATTCCAGGAGGCAGATCCAACTGCCAATCAGCTGCTCGTGCTAAATCAGGCTATGCTGAAGCTGACCAGGCTGTTTGCTGTTTGCTGCAAGGAGGCAAATTGCTGGGAGGTAGAGGCTGGCCTGGCAGGTGGGTGCCAGTGGGTGGGCAGCTTCAGCAACATTCACTCTATAAGACACACAGATATTTCCACCCACTTTTTTGGGAGGGGACTGCGTCTTATACTCCGAAAAATATGGTATACCTTTATCACTTTAATGACTGTGTTTTCAAAACATCTTGGTATATGTTTTGGTTTAACTTTGTATCCAGATCTTTAGCAACTATATTGACACAAGTGCTTTTATTTTATTTTATTTTATATCGAAGCTGATATCATATACCACATTGTTGGTGAAGGGTTGAGCTTCCCTGTGAATTTTGTGCATTTGTTAGTCTGGAATGTCTCAAGGAAATCAGAATGATTGTATGCATTTTAATTAATTATGATTTCCCAAGACAAATAAGCTTTGCAGGATTTTGAGGAATGACCAACATTATTCAGGCTATGAATAATGTTTGGGCAACAGTGTTTTGGTGCTTCACTAGGAAAAGCAGTGACTACTTCAACTATGTCAGTAGTCTATTTGACTACTACATTTATACATAGGAAAGTTATTTTATGTTCCTCAAATAATCACTTGTGAACTGGGGAAGAAAAAGATCATCTTGCATTGAATAGGAACAGTGAAAGATGCTGTTCAAAACACAAATACAAGGGCAATGCATGAAGACTGCAGGTATCTTTGAAGATTTTGTATTGAAAATTGGGCTTCAGATGAAATGCTTGTCTGCTAAATTTCAATCTTTTGGTAGTTCCTAAACAGGGTTTATTTCTTTCCTTCCCTGTTCAGTTACCTTTTTCTCGTACCTCATATCCATCCATTTCCTCGCTTTACTTTCCATCACCAACCAGTTTGGGGGCGTGGCAGGCTTGGGTCACTTCCGGTTCCAGTGATCCAGGCCGCCAAACCACTACAGTTTGGCCAAACCGATAGGAACCCACCACTGGACCAGGTATCCCATTGCTAAATGACACAAGGTGTGACACATCATGCTGACTTACAACCACAGCTGCTCCAGCAGACCCAGTTGCCCAGTTAGATGAATCTGGTGTGGTCATAGAGTCCTGCAGTCACCTCATTGCCATTTGCAACCTCGTGTCATCTTTTCCATATGACTTTGCTTTTCAGAAGCCAGTGGTGAAAGTTGCAAATGGGGACCAAATGACCATGGGACATTGTGACAGTCACTTGTGAACCAGTTACCAAACACCAGAGTTGATGATATGAATGGAGGAATGCTGCAACAGTTACAACTACTGGGACCCTCCATAAGTACTCCTTGTTCATCACCCTTGTAATTTCAAACAGTTGCTGAATGAGTGTATGCTAAGCAAGAACTACCTGAATTGGAGTCATTCATTCCTTTAAGTTGTTCTACACTCATTCCACAATTAATCTTAAATAAACTTACTGTTGAATGAACAAAAGATCAGAACAGTGCAGGCCATGGTATACCCTCTGATTGGAGTATGCTTGTCCATCAAAAATAGCTTGGGTTGACTGAATGCCCAAGAATCTGCTTTTAGAAAAGAATAAGTAAGTCACCAGAAGGTGGTGCAGTAGAGCAAGATTTTTGGCCTAGGACACCATTCTCTCACCCTGCAGTGATATCACTGAGATAGAACCAAAGGAATTGGAAGGGACTCTAACATGCAAATCCTATCTCTTCTGAAATAAGAAAGAATATTAAAGATATATTTCCCCCAAATCCTCAAACCTTGGTAGTCCCGATGTTAAGCTAGAAGTACTGGAAGAGGCTGATAGCCACTTATATGGATATATGAACAATACAAGTGAACATTATAAAGCTATAGCTTCAAAATTGTGTATAGTATTGTGTCACTACTTCTGAATGTAGTGGAACTGCTCACCAGATATCCCTCCCTGCTTCAAAAATTAGATCAGCTGATCCTTGTTTGTTTGTTTTGTTTGTTTTGATGTGCTCAAAAATAAGAGTGATGGGTCAAGGCGTTTTGTGTGTCTATGTGAATGACTAATAATGAAAATATGTAGATTATTGATATACATGCAATTGCTTTCTTTTAGTGTGTGATTAACTGACTTTTTGCTCCTACAGCTTTCTGTTTTGTCACATTATTGAATTTTGGCAAAATATACTGATTTGGTTTTACCCTAATTGTCAATTTTCTTCTATATTATAGCTGACAAATCAGACATTAGCATATTTGATGCTCCTACTGCTTTGAGAGTGAGCATTGCATGTAACTCTGCGTTCCCAAATGGAACAGTCTGCACATATAACTTTGAAAAAGAATCATAGTGGTTTTGCCCTTCTCTTCTTCCTCTTCCTCCTCTTTACTGCCTGAAGAGATCGTTCTGCTTTTTCCCTGCTTGCTCTTGTTGTTTTCCCCTTTGTTCTAGTTGCCAACTTTAACATTATTTTTTCCCGTTTCTTCTAGAAAAGGGAAGGGACGGGGAACAGGACAAAGGCAGAAGTTGAAAGAAATATAATAGTGGTAAGAGAGAGGAAATGTCAGGAAATAGCAACCATGAAGAATAGGGAGAGTAGTTAACTCTCCTTAGGTTTCTTTTCCCACAGAGTTTAGCCCAAAAAGCAAAGAAGATATCAGGCATCAGAGGAGATGATGTCAGTTAACAAAACATCTCTATCTAAGCAAAGTAAAGCAAACATGAAATGTCATTTCTTGTCATTGTGCACTAATCTGACGGCCTGTTCCCAAACTCAGTTGAAAAGTATAAGAACACAGAATTATGTTGTGAGATCTTGTAATAATTTTTTTCAGAATTTCAGTGACATGTTTAGGAATATTTACATCCTTCAGATTTACGATGGGTTCTTAAGATAGCAGTCAAACAAATCTAAACCAAACCACAGCACAACTGTTCCAGCATACTAAACATGATCTATAGAACAGGAAAAAAACAAATTATGCAATAGTTTCCAATTCACATGAGGAATTTGAAAAATGCTTAAAGCTTCACAATAGTTGTTGCAGGTCAAAGGCCATTAGACTCTCCCTCACTTTAGCTATAATGTGATAAAGGAGAAAACTTCTGCAAGACAATCGCTATGTATTTGTATTATGAATATTTTACAAGAAGCTTACCCTGCTGCACATTAGCACTCTCCTTTTCGTACCGTGTAAATTTTGCCTTGAAAAGCAACAGGAAACAGGAAATAGAATTTCTCCATCCATTCTTTTTCCGATATAAGTGTGGAGAAGGAAACTGACTGAAAACTGAAATTTCAACTTAACCACTTTGAAATGATGGTGGATGGACCTTATTTTTAAATGTCACATTTAATAAGCACAAGAAACTGTAGCAGATCAAACAAACAACAATAGGAAAGCTTTCATTCACTGATTGTACTATAATACATTAAGAGAACTTTTTGTATAGAGAACAGGATATCTAAAAATGTAACATCCATCAGCAGTTTTGGGTGATTATCGGAATTCGACTTTTTCATTTAGTAAAATAGATACATTAGATAAGTTTGCAAGAATTGCCACATTTCTGAACATTGGCATGTTCAGAAATGACATTGATTGCTCTTCTTAAGACAGCCAAAGGGATTTGCAAGATGGAACTGCAGTTCTTCTCATCAGATCAGGGTTCAGTGTCTTCAGGCATACAAGCTATGCCTGGAGCTTCTGCCTTAAAATAAACCTTACAAGATTAGGTGAGTCAGAGGACTGACAGGTGCCAAAGGAGGTATCGTTAGCCACATTGGCACATGCAAATAACATGTTATAAAGCCAAAAGTAAACCAATTTCATTTCATATTCTTATTCTATGGGATCAATTATTTCCTTCCTCTCTCCCTCCAAATTACACTGATTTGTGAAAGCTGATAATAACTCCAGTTTTATTGGAAAATTGTCAGGTTCTTAGATTTGAAGCCATTTATAGATTCTTAAGTAGATACTTTAAAAGAAACTTAAACCAGGACTCTTGTTAGGTAGTTATTTGGCTTTGTCCTACTTACATTCTAACTGCTTCCCACCTCTCCACTTGGAAATATACAAAAGGC
The DNA here is from genome assembly GCF_051295495.1 of Thamnophis sirtalis. Lineage (NCBI taxonomy): Eukaryota > Metazoa > Chordata > Lepidosauria > Squamata > Natricidae > Thamnophis > Thamnophis sirtalis. Next base: position 75,515,127 of record NW_028261386.1, on the reverse strand, counting down.
AGAAGGCAAGTAAGAGACTGGCCTTGGACTGTCAGGACTTTTTCTAAGATTCTGCTTTTTTTAGGCCAGTCAGTACTTATAAGAGTATTTTGGGAGTTTTCATAGTATCAGATTACACACACACATTTAAATTCATACAGTTGAATATAATATTTTATAGAGTCAGAGCAAAAGCCCCCATAATTATGCTGAATTTCCCATTGTTTGGATGAAAAATAATAAAGATTTAAAATGACAGGCAGATAGGCTTTGTGAGCAATAAACTAGCATGTAAACCCTACAACATCTGAAATAGATTCTAATTTATTTGCTCTATAGTTGATGTTAAAACAAGATTTAGCCCTGGAGGAATGGAAAGGGGAGCAGGAATTAAATAGTACAGCAGTTTACTGCATTAAATCAATGTAAGAAGGCCATCTGAATTAATACATAGCTTCAGGGGATAGGATATTTTTGTCTGATTTGTACATCTGTGTTTTCACCATCCAACCATGAAACTGTGCAAAAAAGGATTGTTTTGTCTCTCAGAGAGAGGAAAACATCCATCCCTTGTTCATTTCATCTAATTCATTTATATATTAAAAATAATATGATTAGCATCAACTTGCACCAAAGGGGTAAGAATGAAAGAGGATTTTTTTTAAATTGGATAATGTTTTATTTTCATTTTCATTTCATACGGTCACATATATACTGTGCATAACCGGGGCCATATAACATTGAGCAATAAACACAGCCATCCTTGTCAACAATACTCCCCAAAATACAAACCCAATATACCACTTCAACCCTCCATACACCCTTTCTTTCACCCCCCTCCAACTTTCCTTTCTCCCCTCCAACATTCCCCTCTACCCTACTTCCCCTCCCCCTCTATCACTCCTCTCTCCCAATATACTCCCTCCCTTCCATCTCACCCTCCCTCCGATCCTCTCTCCCACCCTCTCTACCCCTCTTTCTTCTTTCCTTCTGCTCCTCCCTTCGGTGTATTTCTACTATCTATCAATATATTCAGCTTCCTATTTTTACACTAGAATTAAAAACGCAACAGTATACAAGTGCAATCATATTAATCACTTTAAAATCCAGCACATACTATATTTCCCCCCTCCCCCCTAGGACCCCCCCTCCCTTCCCCCCCCGACTTCCCAGAGCCCGTACACGGTATAGCTTTTTATCAAACACAGTCTGAAATATATTAAAACCAAGGAAATTAAAAAAAAAAGAAAAAAAGAAAAAAAGTCAGTAAAGTCTCTACGTTGAACTCAGCTTCTTGCCGTTACTCAAACTTTAAGCAGTTTACATTATTCCTAATCTTAGTTGTTTGATTACCTGCAGGATTTCCCCAGAGGTTATTTGTTGGTTCAACTTTTGCCTGTACTCTTCTCTAACCATTATCTTTTTATCTAAGCATCTGTCTATATCTAAACCCTTAATTTTGTCCCCTTTGTACAATTCTGTAAAAAAAAAATTCCCGGAATGCCTTTTAAATCTCCTCCTGTTAAAACACCTCCTTCCCTCTATAACACAATTTGGATACATTTCAAATTTTTCTTTTAATTTCCTCTTCCAATTCTTTTCGTTTTTGCCCTAGTTTATGTCTATGTATTTTGTTTATATTCATCAGTACTCCTCTCATATACGCTTTACTTGCATCCCCTACAAATCCCATGAAAGTACCCTTATTCTTATTCAGAACAAAGTATTCAGATAGCAATTTTTTACAATCATTAATATACTTTTCATATCTAAATAAACTCTCATTCGACCTCCAAGACCTTCTTGCCTGCACTACCCTTCCCAATTCCGTCCAGACTGGGTTATGGTCCGAAAGGACCCTCGCCGCAATCTTTGTCTTCTTCACCCTGGAAAATAAATCATTAGTGATTTGTATAATATCAATCCTTGAAAGGGATAGATGTCCATCAGAAAAAAGGGTGAGGTCATATGCCTCTGCGTTTCTTTCTCGCCAAACATTTCTCAATTCGAAGTCGTCCATCAAGTCTTTTTCCCTTCTAGAATTAGGTCTAATGCGATATATCTTCCAAAGGGATCTGCTTCAATTAGATCAGCCTTAATGTCTTTTCTTAAGTATACAACTATACCATTTTTCTTTTCCGTAGCAGAGGTCACAAAATATTGACCAAGTTCGGGGTTGAACAAATATTTTTGATCAGTTGATTTGATATGAATTTCTTGCAGGCAAATTATATCGTTCTTGAACTGTTTGAGATAGTGAAATATTTTCTTTCTCTTCTATAAAGAGTTCAGACCACAACTCCTTGGTCAATGGCCGGTGGTTATTGAGGTTGTTGCAATGTACCTTGTTTTCCCATTCGTCTGGTAGTCATACGGCTAGATCTTTGTTCCCTGACCCCTTGCCCTTCCGGAAGGAGGAAATGGTGCTTTTTGTCTGGTAGTTGTGTGATTTTCTGTTTATCTTGTCCTTCTCATGGTCTTTCTCCAGATCCAGATGATTCAGGGTGTCCCACCTTCAGGATCTGGTGATAGAAATCTCGGGTTTCCCATACAGAGTTGAGACGATATTTTTGCTTATCAAATGTAATTATAATACCGAATGGCACATCCCATCTATACTGTATCTGATGGTTTCTGAGTTCTTCCACTAGAAAAGCATAATCTCTCCTGGCTCTTAGCATTTGGGGTGGTATTTCTTTCAAGACAATCAAGTCCTGTCCGCCAATTTGAAGCCTGGTATTATAAGACTCTTGTAGTATCATGTTTCTGAACTCTCTTGTAGCAAAGTATATAATTACATCTCGGGGAAGTTGCTTCTGTTTTGCCACCCAAGAGTTAGCGCGATAAATTTTTTCGATCTGCCAGTCAAAGTTGGACCCCGGTCTTTCCACCAGACGGTCAAAAGCCTCTGAAAAAATCTGCTTCAAGTTCTCCTGTTTATCCTCGCGCAGCCCCCTGACTCTTAATGCAAGCTCCATCTGTGTGTACTGCATCATAACAATTTGTTTTTCAGCGTTTTCAACTCTTTGTTGCACCACTTCAATTTTGGAAGTCGTTAGTGTTGGCTTCTTCAAAAACCTCTAGCTTATCTTCCATTCCAGAAACATATTCTGTCAGTAAAGTTACAAGTCCTAGCATATCATCATTTGTTTTGGCAATCTTAGTATCAAGCTTATCATATAAGTCTGCTTTAAGTTTCTTTATCTCCTCTCTGAATTCTCTGAAAGCTTTTGAATTCTGCTCTCTAAATTCTCTAAAAGTTTCAAAAAAAAGTTCTTTTGTTAGCAAATCTCCAGTAGGGGGCGTAGAGGGTGGAAGCTGCGACTTTGTGCCAAGTGTGTGAGATGTATTCCTAAGAAGAGGTCTCCCCGAATTTAATTTTGATGCCATTATATCTTTTCTTCAAACAATTATTCAACAATTATTCAAACTCTACTGGCCCGCTGTGTAGCTTACGAGGAAAGAAAGTATTAAATCCCCCATTTATTTGTTCTTAGAGGTTTTTCAAAAGGTTTCAGAAAAGAGCATTGTAACAAAGCAGGTTTCAAAAGATTAGCATTGTAACGAAACAGTTCAGCATATTCATCTCTGTTTGGAATGTCTCTATATTAACAAGGAGTCTTTTAAAACTTTAAAAGTTGATAAGAAAAAAGAAAGTCTTGTAAGCTCTTCAGAGAAATGAAGCTAATTAATAAGAGACTGCAGGCTGGCTGTTCCTTTGATCTTTTTTATCATTGCTCTTTGCCGGATAGTTAGGAATGTGGCACAATCGCCATCTTAGGAGCTTATTTTTTAAGAAAAAAAAACCCCGTGCACGAAGGAAGCTCTTGTAAAAAGAAGCTAGGATTTTTTTTTTTAAAAAAAAGGCAGATAAGGTTCTCAGGTACGGACTCTGCTTGTATTAATCTCAAATAAATATATCAAAAGTTGTCCTAAGTGGGGGGATCCTTACTTTGCGCCGTAATAAATACAGCCGTGGTTTCTGGCAGCACAGAGATGTGATTCAGCCTTTAGTTGGCCCCTCCTTCTATTCACAGCAAAAACAAAAAAAAGCTGCAAACTTCAAAGAAAAGCTCTTACCAGCTGGATCTCTCTCTCACTCTTCTTTGCCTGAAGAATGAGGTATCTACCAGGTATTTAGGCAGATAACGCCACCAGAAACCTGGGGGCAGCTTGTTAAGCTGCCGCCATCAGCAAGGTCCCGCCCCGGAAGCCAGAATGAAAGAGGATTGATGGTATATAGATGGCATATGCATAGCATCCTGAACTTTAAATGTTTAAATGTAATGCTAGTTTAGCTAGCAGAATGATAAAACTGTGTGCTTTGCGTATTTTACTTGGGCACTGCTGATTTTACTAACAGAGTTCTAAAGCAAGTTTCTTAAAAGGAAATTCTAAGAAGGAATCAGAGTATTTGCATCATCTTAAGTAATGATGTTTCATTCACTTTTAAATCCTGATAATATTTATTTACAGAAATCTTAGAGAAAAGTTCACAGAATACTGATGTTCTGTAAAAAAAAGGCTCTATTAAATATTTGGCTAACTCAAGTAGACTGATTTCTATGTCTGTAAAAATATTGCAGCAATACTAAATAAAAAAAGTTATAACTGAAAGTTATAATGGCTTTAAATAAATTATAGTACATTATTTCTTATTTAATAAGTTAATGGGTATGATAAGCAGTGAAGTTGTGAAAACTGCAAAACAGGCTTCTGGAAAAGTATCATAATATAATGATTACTAGATGGAAATATAATTAAGAACTGTAGTTTTCTGAAGTCAAATCTGGTTCCTGGTTTCATTATTTTCTCCCTGTCTTTTCATGCATGCTTTATGGATGGTCGCTAGGTTTTTAAAAGAAAATTAAATCATTTTTCTTGTAAATCTTGGCATAACACAGGATAAATTAAAACCAATAAACCAGTTCTATTGTTCATTTTTTCCCTAAATAACCTGAAAATATTCTATTATTTTTGTCAATTCTTCATTTAAAGTATATGTTAGTGGAAGTTATTTCATTCACTTAGAAAGGATAAGCAAAGGATAAGGATGTCACATAAATTAGAAATCTGAATACAATATAAATACAATGGTACAGGTTCAGTCCTATTCTGCTCACAAAATATAGTTATTTCTCAATTATTTAGTCAGTCAGTCTAAGTATTATGCTAATTGTTCAGTGATGGGGTTAATGCTTGAGAAAATCTTAAAGTACTATCTATGAACTTAGCCACAGCGATTTATAAATGCCTGAATCAGATGTATAAATCCAACTAATGTGGTTTATTCAGCAAACCACAACTGAAACAAATCATGTTTTAGCACAGCATATAAAGCCAACTGAAATCTGACCATCTTAGATACTTGTATGAATATTTATACAATATATTTGTATATTCTTTGAGGTGTGTAGCCAAAAATTATACTTGAGGATGTATTTTCTGAACTTTTATAGTAAATGAATCCTCCAAAGGCAGTTTATATGGTTAGGAACTGTGACATGAGCTGTGTAGGTGGAGTAGATCTTTGTAAACATCTATATCCTTTTTCCTACTTTCCTAAAATTATACAATCTAAATATTACTATCTATTATTGCCAGTCCTTCTACCAATCCTATTTCATGTATCAAGGACTTTTACTGTAAAAGAAGGAAAGCAGGATAATTTTCATTAAAACATTAAAATTATACTTATAAAAGATAGGAAGAAACATACAATAGGAAGCTCTTTATTTCAGGAGAAGTAAATTTGATGTATTTCTAATATTGTATTTTCCTTAAAAAAATGATCCTGGATTTACCGTATTTATCGGCGTATAACACGCAGTTTTAAAACTAAAATTGTAAGCTGAAACCCTGCCTGCGTGTTATACGCCGATACTGCGCGTTATACGCCGGGTCCACTGTTCCCTCTAAGGTGCGCGGCCGCAAGAAACCCCCGCGCAGAGGTTTCTAACTCCCGCGCAGAGGTTTCTTTCAAAGCAAACGTGGGAAAGTCCTTTGCAGGCAGCTAGAACTGGCTGCCTGCAAAGGACCTTCCCAAACTTGTTTCAGCGGCAGCTCTCAGCCTGGCGGCAGCGTCACACAGACTGTGGAAGGAGGGGGAGGAGGAGGGAACTAAAGAGAGCTTTTACCGAGTCTGCGCCCCACAGCCAGGACTGTCCTTGCGCCCCTCAAGCCGCGTTTCTTCCCCGCAAAGCCCTTCGGGCAACCCGAGAGTTCCGCTTGACGCCAGAAGGGCTTTGCAGGAAGAAACGCCGCGTTTCTTCCTGCAAAGCCCTTCTGGCGCCAAAAGGAACTCTCGGGTTGCCCGAAGGGCTTTGCGGGGAAGAAACGCGGCTTGAGGGGCGCCAGGACAGTCCTGGCTGTGGGGCGCAGACTCGGTAAAAGCTCTCTTTAGTTCCCTCCTCCTCCTCCTCCTCCTCCTCCTCCTCCTCCTCCTCCTTCTTTCTGGAGCCCCTTCCTCAAAGATTTGGTACCAAAGCAATGACGGTGAGGAAGTTGTGTCTTTTGGATTTTGCACTGTTGTCTTTTCAATGGTTCTCAGACTGGTTGAACCTTTAGCAGCTGGGGTGATATTCTTTACTGTTAAGGTTACAATTGGATGTGTTGGACAAATCTTAAAAGATGAAACTTTTATTAAAACGTTTGACTTAACTAAAAACGTCTTCCTTTTTCTTCTTCTTCTTAAATATGATTTATTTATTTATTTTTACTTCAGAAGTTTGATGACCATTGTACAAACTAATCCAACCTAAATGTAGAGGAGGAGAAGAAGGGGGGGGGATTTAAAAAGAGCAGAGGAAAAAGAAAAGAAAGCATGAAGAAAACATAAAGAAAGGGGAGGGAGGGAGGGAAGGAAGGAAGGCACTTTATGTTGAAACAGAAAATATTATATAAGGAAGAAAATGGAAATAACTTAGGAAGGAAGGAAGGAAGGAAGGAATTGCACTTAATATTGAAGGAAAAGAGAATGAAGGAAAAAGTATTGGAAGGATTGAAAGAAGGAAGGAGGAACAAAGAATTACACTTAATATTGAAATGGAAAAGAAAATATAATGAATGAAAGAAGAAGTATAGGAAGGGAAGGAAGGAAGAAAGAAAGAAACAAAGACTGTTGAAACAGAAAAGATAATATAAGGAAGAAAATGGAAAGACGTATAGGAAGGAAGGAAGGAAAAAAGGAAGACAATGTTGAAATGGAAAAGAATATAAGGAAGAAAATGGAAAAAAGTATAGGAAGAAAGGAAGAAATGTACTTAATATTGAAACAGACAAGGGAATGAAGGAAAAAATATTGGAAGGATTGAAAGAAGGAAGAAAGAATGGAAGGAACAAAGACAATGTTGAAATGGAAAAGAATATAAGGGAAACAATGGAAAAATGTTAGGAAGGAAGAATTACACTTAATATTGAAACAATTGAATATAATGAAGGAAAAGGAAACAGGAATAAGGGAGAGACGGAGGACTTCAGCTCCCAGAATTTCCCTGGCTGAAGAATTCTGGGAACTGAAGTCCACCCCTTGTAAAGTGACCAAGGCTGGGAAAAGAATCCACACTAGTAGGGACAATGCAAGCTATGCTTCACCCCGTCAGTCCATCTTAGCGTGCAAGAAAGACATCAGACAACGCCATAGTTGCTATGGTAGCATTTGGCTATGCGCAGCGATGCTCTCCTGGTCTTTATGGGTGGGAGGGGGGCAGTTGAGCTATGATGCTAATCCCCTCGTGGGAACACAGAGGGTGGGAGAAGAGAACCAAAGAACTTCAAACTCCAAGGTTCTGGAGTGGAGAATAAGGGGATCAACTTTGTCTAAATGATATTGACATATAAAGAACGGTTGTAGGAACTGGGTATGTCCAGTTTGATGAAAAGAAGGACTAGGGGAGACATGATAGCAGTCTTCCAATATCTCAGGGCCCAGGGTTGCTCCAAAGAAGAGGGAGTCAAACTATTCTCCAAGGCACCTGAAGGCTGGACAAGAAGCAATGGATGGAAACTAATCAAGGAGAGAAGCAACCTAGAACTAAGGATAAATTTCCTGACAGTGAGAACAATTAACCAATGGACCAACTTGCCTCCAGAAGTTGGGAATGCTCCAACACTGGAAGTTTTAAAGAAGATTTTGGATAACCGTTTGTCTTAAGTAGTGTAGGGTTTCCTGCCTAGGCAGGGGGTTGGACTAGAAGACCTCCAAGGTCCCTTCCAATTCTATTTCTATTGTATTCTCTATATTCTATTCTTTCTCTGTTCTATTCTAATCTCTTCTGAACTAAATGTTTATCTAGAACTCAAATAAATAGCTGCTTTTTGGTTTTATTTTTTTTAATATTTATCAGTCTCTCTTTTATTCCATACTTCTGGTTGAAAGACTATTCTATGTCATGCTAAACAAATGCATATTCTAGTGGCGGCGGGAGCTCGTTGGCATCTTCAGCAGCAGCCCTGCCTCCTGTGAAAAAACCGAAGATGGAGCAGATCCACGCAGATGACGTTGCTGCAACATGACTGGAGGAGGAATTCTGGGAGTTGAAGTCCACAAGGCTTAAAGCTGTCAGGTTTGAAGACCCCTGGGTTTTTTTTCCTAAAGGGTTAGGGGTGCGAGGGTCTTGTAACTTGACAGCTTTAAGACTTGCACGCTTCAATGCCAGAGTTTCTGAGCCAACATTTTGGTTGCTAAGCAGGACCGTTGTTAAGTGATACTGATATTATATAACACTTTTAATTAAGCGGGTACCTTGAATAAACATAACTTTGAGTTTCAAATAATACTGATTTCGTTGTTGTCTTAGGTGACATCTGTGAAAAAAATTCAGGTGCTCAGGCATGAAAATGTGCCGCTCAAACACTATACTTTTCCGCTCACACTGAAAAAAAATTAGAGGGAACATTGGTGGGGAAGTGAAGTGGCAGAGGGGGAAATGAACCGCATGTCTGACGGTAACTTTTATTGTTTAAACAGCCATAGGTAAAATACTGTATATCCCTGATGGAATCAAGACAGAAGCGTTCAGCATATACAGCTGCTTTCAAGTTAAAAGTTGTAGAATATGCCAAGCAACATGGGAATAGGGCTGCAGCAAGGCATTTTGGAGAGCCACCAACAGAATGCACAATACGAGAGTGGCGAAAAAATGTCGAAAAAATCAAGATGTTACCAAAATCAAAATGTGCTTTGCGCAGTGGCATAACGAAATGGCCACAACTAGAAAGTAAAGTGAAGGAATTCGTCCTGAACCAAAGAAAAGCAGGCATTGCTTTATCAACAAAAATGCTGACTTTTGAAGCTGTGAAAATCAGCAAAGAGCTGCAAATCCAGGATTTTAAAGGGACAACGTCATGGTGCCAAAGATTTATGAAGAGGCATGACCTTCGGATGCGAACAAGAACAAGGATTGCCCAGCGTATGCCAGATGATTATGAGGAAAAGATAATACATTTTCATAGATTTATTATCAATGCAAGAAAAAGACAAAATTTTGAAATGGGTCAAATCGGCAACATGGACGAAGTTCCCCTCACTTTCGATGTTCCTTCAAATAAAACTGTGGATTCAAAAGGTACTAAAACAGTAACAATTAAAACTTCAGGGCATGAAAAAAATCGTTACACTCTTGTTCTTGCCTGCACTGCAGATGGAAATAAGCTGCCTCCATTGGTAATTTTTAAAAGAAAAACGTTACCAAAGGAGAGAATTCCTAGTGGCGTACAAGTGCATGTTCATCCAAACGGATGGATAGATGAAGAAGGCATGAAGCTTTGGATTAAAAATGTGTGGGGGAAGCGCCCAGGTGCTTTGTTAAAGAAGCCATGCTTATTGGTATTGGACGCATTTAGATCTCATCTTACAGAAAGAACAAAGGCGGAGTTTCAAAAGTTCAAAACTCATATAGCAGTTATTCCAGGCGGACTGACCTCACAATTACAGCCATTAGATGTTTGCATTAACAAGCCCTTCAAAGCTTTTATGCGTGAAGAGTGGAATAAATACATGTGTGATGAAACTCAACATGAATTTACAAATTCTGGGCGAATGAAAAGACCTAGCATTTCAAAAGTGTGTCAGTGGGTGAAAACATCATGGGACGCAGTCAAAGAAGATATTGTTATCAACTCTTTTAAGAAATGTGGCATAAGCAATGCTTTGGATGGGGAAGAAGACGAACTGATCTATGAAGACAGTGAAAGCAGTGAAAGCAGTGCTCAGTTTGATTTTGAGGATACAAGTGAAGATGAGGAAGAGTTTTTTGGTTTTCCAAAAAGCAGTGATTCTGATTAAGTTTTTTTGCTCAAAGAGGTGTTTTTTCATTTCATATTTGCCTTTTAAGAGGAGTTAATGTTATAATTCATGTTCTAATGTTATAAATTTTAATCCAACATTAAGTTCCGAGCTTCCAAGTCATTTATTTTTAATGAAAAAAATTTTTACTCAAATTTTTGTGTTAAAATGGGGGATGCGTGTTATACGCCGGTGCGTGTTATACGCCGATAAATACGGTAATAATGAACCCCATAAAACAAGAAAGCAGAGTATGTAAAGAATCTTTAAAAAGAGATAAAATTCTAGGGCAGTGCCTAGCTTTCCCACCTTTCCAAATTTAGTTTGCCAATTTTACCTGAAACCAATCCTGGAGTGTCTCTCCTCCCATTCATAATTCATAAAATGTAACATATTTCTTTATGTACATGCATATACTTAGGTATTTATCCTCCCCCACCCCCAAGTCTCATTTTAAAAACAGCAGGGCCAGGATATGTATTAGGACAGTACAGGACTTTGGATTTAAAAGCAGAAACAACATGCAGAAATGCATTCTCACAGAGTCCTGATTTACAATTCCTTCAAGTAGCAGCATCTTTTCCCCTTCCCTTTGAATTCAAAGAACTGTCCGGTCCCAAGCGAGAGAGACAGAGAAAGAAAGAGAGTTAAATGATAGTCAATTAAAACTAATTGCTTGTAAAAGAAGTTACCCCATTTATAAAATTAATTGATCCCATTATCTACTTATGACAACCATTCTCTTTTACGGGCAGAATGACAGTATGCAACCACACACAATCCCTTTTCTCCTTTCACCAGGAACAGAAAAAGCAATATGGTGATGGAATGAGGGAAAAGAGATGGAAAGGGGAGGAAAAGGGAAAGATGGAGAAAAGGCAGACACCAGATGAAAATGACTAGAGGTGAGAGGTAAGTAAATAGGGAAGGAAACAAAAGAGAAGTCCAATATAGCATCTCTGAAAGGGTTAAATTCACTAGTCAAGCAACTTCGCCAAGCAATAACTAAGTTTTAGGCTAATCTTCAAAAGCATCCTATTATGCAGTATTCCAAGTGTGGTCTTACCAAGGCATTCTTTTTTATTGCATATTATGTTTTTTTTTATTTTTCCATTTTCATAGCATATAATCACATGTATACTATTACATAGCCAAAATCCTATTGTATTATTAAATGTTTATATCAATTCACCTTATCATCAACTCCCAAAAACAATTATTGGCTCTTCTGCTCTCCATACACCATATTTGTATCTTATCTACCAAAATCCTCTACCACAGTCTACAACTGTGTTGGCTTTTTTGAAAGCTGCAGCATACTGCTCGCTCATATTCAAGTGATTGTCCACTAGGACTCCAAGATCCCTGTCACAGTTACTACTATTGAGCCAGGTGCCACCTATATTATACCTGTGCATTTGGTTTTTCATGCCTAAATGTAGAACCTTTATTTTTTCACCACTGAATTTCATTTTGTTAGATAGTGCCCAATGTTCAAGTCTGTCAAGATCTTTCTGTGTTGGCTATTCCTGCCAGCTTGGTGTCATTTGCAAATTTGATGAGTTCCCAATCTATCCCATTATTCAAATCATTGATGAAGATGTTGAAGAGTACTGGGCCTAAAACAGAGCCTTGGGGTTTCCCACCGCATACTTCCCTCCATATAGATTCAGTTCCATTGAGGACTATGTGTTGGAATCCATCTGGTGGTAATGCTATCTAACCCACATTTTTCTATGTTATCAAGTAGGAGGTTATTGTCTACTTTATCAAATGCCTTACTGAAGTCCAAGTAAATTACAGAGCCCTGCTTATTAACATGGCTTTTTCTGTTCTTCTGAGCAATGATAAGAGAACACCAATTTGCAAATAGTTATTTGGAGGACAAGTTATATTTGTGTCAATAAATGCAATATGTCAGTGACACCTGTTGAACTAGATAAAGTAAATCAGATTTTTTTTTACAGTTCCTTATATTCCTGTTGCTTTTTGATGTATCTCTGTTTGAAACTGCCATCTTTTTCTTAGTTTTAGGAAACAGAAAAACATGAGCTTGCCTTCCCTGTAGGATCCCAAGATGGAAGCTATATTGATTCATATTTCTATATCTATTTATTTGTTTGTTTGTTTTGTCTTTTCTCAGATTTGAAACTCAAACCAATTACTCTTGTTCTCCTCACATTTGTTTGCCAGACAGATTATTCATGTGGGATCTTTAACATCTTTAAGGAATTTGAAAATGTAAGGTTAGGGACAATTGCATTTAATTTGCACATAGATGCTTCCAGAATATAACATTTTGGGAATTTGAATTAAGAACAGATAATATCCTTCTTCTGTTTAGCTGTATGCTTATGAATTGTACATGAGATAGATGCAGAATTTATTAAATGACATCATTTGGACATTCCTGTCATCTCCATACACTAGTGTTTTATTCATTTCCTTTAATTAATAATATCAACTGGAAAAACGACTCTAATTCCAAAATGTTTGGTAGTTTCTGATGTTATTTTGTCCGTACTATATGCTATTTACATTGGAAAAATGCATAAATGAATTTAAAAACCTACTCTTTATCTAGCTAGTATTCAGATAATAAGAATGGGGAAAGTTATGAAGATTCTTAATTAAATCCTCTAGTGTTTCCCCACTCCTGAAAGTTTCCAAGTGTTAGCTGAACCATGTTCTCAGTAATTAATTCACTGAAAATACTATCATAGGCGTCTCCCCCTCCCTCTCCCCCCTCTCTTTCCCTCCCTCCCCCCTTTCTTTCTCTCTCTCTCTCTCTCTCTCTCTCTCTCACACACACACACACACACACATACACACACACTCATTCGCTCTCACACCTACCAATGGTTCTTGCTGCTTCAACCTCTAATTTAAGCATTGCTTAGGATGAGTTTTATATGTGTTGTGAGATGTGTCAGATATGGATTTCTTCAATCTCTTTTTAGAATGTGTGTTGGCAGCCAAAACAGTTTTCGGCTTTTTCCTTTCAGACTCTTGTCAGCAGCAGTTTCCCCCACCCCCGGTCTGTGTCTTTTTCTCTTTACATAAACCATATTCTGTTCCTAGTTTTTGATGGGATCCTGAAGGGATTTTAAAGAAAATGTTGAGGGTGAAAATAACACTTTTTTCTTTAAGGCATTGACACGTACAATACAGATTAACATATGAATATGTATTCTCATAGATTATAACAGAAAGTTTCTGCCAGGATGAACAAATGTTGAACACTGCAATCTATATATTGTATATATCACAAGCAATTCATTGGAGCTCAAATAATGGGATTAAGTTTGCAGCCTCTGTTCTTTTGGTTAAATGTAGTTGTATAATATTTTTATGCAATCTGTGTCTAAATCACTACAGCTTTAGAAAGATACGGAACTCAGAATAAAATGAGTTTGCCTTCTTTGTTCCAGTATTTATGCCAAGACAAAAAGCTAAGTTTAATGTAGCAATTGCATCCTGGAGAGATTCCCATGAATGCATCAGTGTGAAGACAAATAGGCTATTCATCTAGTTGGACTTCAGACAGCTACATGAACGACAATTAGCCAGGAAATCACCTCCAGGAAGTTGGATGAAAGAGCCATGCCAATGAACAGCTTTCAGATGTATGGACCTGGAAGAATAATTTTGGGAGCCATCCTGTGCTTTCCAAATGCTGTATTAGAAGGCTATGCCACTTTTGCATTAGTATTGTGTGCTCAGTTATAAACTCACATATTTAAAACCAGTTTTCTTAAGCATAGTAAGAATAAGCAAATATGCAAATTCAAAAGGGAACAAATAAAATATTGTGCAACTGTTTCAAGAAGTATGTTCCAACATTTCCTAAGATAATATCCACTGTTTCTTGCCAAATAACTTCAGAATTTTTACATACTGTATTTTTCGGAGTATAAAAAAGTATCAAAAAAGAAGCTGCATTTTTGACTCCCGAAACCCCACCCTCTTCACCAAAATGGCCATGCATAGCTTTCAGGAGGCTTGCAAAGTGCTCCTGGGGGCTGGGAAAGGCAGAAATGAGCAAAAAACAGGCTGTTTCTTTGCTCAGGTTTGCCCCCACCAGCCCCCAGGAGCACTCTACAAGCCTCCTAAAGGCTATTCATGCCATTGTTTTTTTGAAAAAAAGGGCTTGTTTTCATAAAAAACGGGCCATTTTTGGGAGGTCTGCAGAATGCAAAAACCTTTTTTTTTTTAAATTTGCCTCTTCAAAATCTTGGTGCATCTTATACTCCGGTGTGTCTTATACTCTGAAAAACACGGTATTTAATGTAACAGAAGAAGCCCTCTGAGTTTTGCAAGTTTTGATGGCCCATTCTCCTATAACCTTTTAATGTGATATAGTTTAACTGTTGCAAGAATTTGTCTGATATTTCTCCCCAACTAGCATTACATAATCAGGCTATACAGTAGCCTGTGAATTATTTACTGAATGTCCTTCATGTATTTTTCTGAACTTTCTTCCATTTCCTCTTTCTCCTTTTGAAATCTCACACGATTTTTATTTCATTTTCATTTATTGAAATAATTAGCCCTGGAATATTTTATAGTTGAGTTTCTTTATTTCTTTTTTGTAGTCAAGAGACCCTCAGTTCATTAGAACTGAACCATAAAGTAGCAGAGTTGTTGTCTTTTAATTGCTTATTTACTTCTTTATTTATCTAGTTAGTCAACATACAGAGGTCCCGCTCTTACTCTAGACAGTGTATAAGAATTAAAAATCATAACATAAATCATATCCTTAAAAAAACCTATATCACTGGGGTCAAAAACTATACCACTTCAGATCTCTGAAACAAAATCAAAACACTCAGCCAGAGGGACTCAGTCTCCCAGCTCAAATTACTGTGGGAATATCCAAGTGTTTCATATCTTATGAAAGGCCAACAGAGTCAGGCCTTCCAAATCTCTGGAGGATGCTCTTCCAGAAGCAGGTGTAGTAATGGAGAAGACTGTCTCCTAGGTAAAAGATGATACTGTCTAATAGACAGGACCTGGAACCTGCCACCTCTGCCAGTTGGGGTGAGCAGAGACAGACAGTCCCATAAGTAATCTTACCTTTGTTCAAATGGCTTTGTAGGGGGGTGGTGGCATATTTGATTAACCACAGAAGCCCACTAAGAGCCAGTCCAAGCAGTATTCATAAAATACCCCAAATGTGCCAGTGCATTTTGGACTAATTGCACCCTCTGAGTGCTCTTCAATGGCATTCCCATTTAAAGACATTGACTTATTACCACAAGTGAGACCAGGATTTGTGTTGTTTCTTAACAAGGCAATTGTTAAGTGAGTTGTGATCAGTTTTATGAACTTTTTTTGCCAAGCTTGTGAAGCAAGTCACTGCAACTGTTAAGCAGTGACGTGCGATGAGCTTTATGGCTGGTGAGGCAGCAATAATTTTAGACGTGTAGACTTCAACTCCCAGAATTCCACAGCTAGGCATACTCAGTTCCGATTTAAAGCGACAGCATTTTTCCCACTTGCGAAATACATTTTCCCATTCTTTTTCTTCTCCCTCCCCCTCCTTCCTCCCTCTCTCCCTCCCTCCCCCTCTTTCAAACAGACACACGCACACAGAGAAGTTGGATCCCTCTCTCACTCATGCATTCTCAAACAAACACAAACACAGAAGTTGATATATTTTCCAATGGCTTGAAAGCAGCTCCTCTGCCATATCCCACCCGCATTCCCCTGCTGCCTTCCGATCCGAGCCTTTGATTGCAGGTGGAGCTACGTTGCCTTTTCAAACTTGTAATCGGTGAAGCTGGGCTTATATACTTTTATCCAGCTGTGTGTGTGTGTGTGTTTGAAAAGGCAATGTGGCTCTGCATGCAATCAAACTTTTTGAATTCCTCCCCCCTCCCCCCCACACATGCACCTTTTCCAGCTGTTTCAGAGAAGATTTCAACTCTGCTTTTGCCTGCCATCATGAAAAGAAAAAAAATGTGAAAGGAGAAAGGCAAGAGCTCTGAGTCAGACTGAGCTAGTTGCTCTCAGAGAACTCTAAAAAGCCTCTAAAAATGCCTTCTACAGGAGGCGAGAGAACCACGTGCCTCTTTTGCATAAGGAATTTTTCGCCTTTTAACCCTTGCTTAACTCTGCTCAAGTAATCATAAAGCTAGAGTAAAGGAGGTCCGTAGTTCTCTCGCCTCCCCCTGCAGTTAAGCACTAAGCAGAGTTATCCACTGTGAATCTGGCAGCAACTACCCTAGTCTTTTTCCGTTTAATTTTTTTTCTTTTCCTAATGACACTGGTGAGGCCCTGCCTCCCCTGACTGCACGTCCCTGCTGTTAAGTGACTCATGCGGCCATTAAGCAAACCCAGGTTGCAAATGATGATCATGTGACCCCAGGACACTGCAACTGTTGTAAATACATGCCAGTTGCTAAGCACCCAAATTTTGATTACGTGACCATGGGGTTGCTGCATCG
This sequence comes from Thamnophis sirtalis, assembly GCF_051295495.1. Taxonomy (NCBI): domain Eukaryota; kingdom Metazoa; phylum Chordata; class Lepidosauria; order Squamata; family Natricidae; genus Thamnophis; species Thamnophis sirtalis. The sequence continues at coordinate 75,498,414 of NW_028261386.1, read as the reverse complement.
ATTCTACACGCAACCACCAGTTGCAAATTATTTTTTTCAGTGCTGTTGTAACTTTGAATGGTCACTGAACGGATGGTTGTAACTCAAGGATTACCTGTCAGTAGTACAAGTGAGAGTTTATGTCAGACATAAGTTTCTATGAGAAAGGACACCCAATTCAGAAACAGATAGAATTGATGTAACAAGGAAACCTGTGTAACCATTTTGTCATTGCGTGCTGAAAGAGTTTGTGTGTGCCCACACCCATAGTGCAATGCATCCGCCACAACCCCCCATGCACCCCACCTCCCTGCACCTGCACCTGCTACTCCCCTGTGCCCAGTTTTGGCCTAGCACACTCCCTGGCTCGCTACATCACAGAGATCCCTCCTTCCGGCCCTATGAATCCCACTCCAAGGTCAGATGGCGCGAGTAATCAGGACCCTGGTCTCAGGCTGCTGTCGCTAAATGCCAGGTCTGTTGTTCACAAGGCTCCTCTCGTCCGGGACTTAATTTTAGACGAGAGGGCAGACCTGGCATGTATTACTGAGACATGGCTGGGCACGGAGGGAGGAGTCCCCCTCATAGAGATGTGCCCAGACGTATTTCAGGTGCTTCATCAGCCGAGAGCCCAGGGAAGGGGTGGCGGTGTGGCTATTGTTGTCCGGGAGTCTTTAGCACCTCGTAGAATCCCTGCTCCGGAGCTTGTCGGGTGTGAGTCCCTACTGGTGAAGCTGGACCTCAAGGGTCAAGTGGGTCTGCTGCTAACGTACCTGCCTCTCAACTGCGTTGCAGCAGCCCTCCCCTCGCTCCTCGAGTCGGTAGCCGAGCTAGCAATTGAGTTCCCTAGGCTTATGGTTCTGGGGGACTTCAATTTGCCTTCGCTCGGTGAACACTCTGATGGAGCGCAGGAGTTCATGGCCTCCATGACAGCCATGGGCTTGACCCAGGTAATTCGAGGCCCAACCCACTCAGCGGGTCACACGCTCGACCTCGTATTCCTCTCGGAGCAATGGATTTGTGATCTTGGTCTGAGGGGTAATGAGATCATACCCCTGTCATGGTCAGACCACTGCCTACTGAGGCTAGACTTCCGGAGGCCAAACCCCCACCGTAGGGAGGAGGAACCGACCAGGTGGTTCTGCCCCAGGTGACTTATGGACCCCCTAAGGTTCCAGACAGAGCTTGGGGATATTCCTGATACTCTCGCCCACAGTTCGGCGGAGACTCTTGTTGCTGCTTGGCACTCGGCAGCATCGGAGTCTCTTGACCGGATTGCGCCACTACGGCCCCTCCGGGTCGGCAGATCCCGGAGGCCTCCTTGGTTCACCGAGGAGCTCCGGGAGATGAAGCGCCAGAGGAGACGCCTAGAGCACGTGTGGAGGTCCGATAGGTCCGAATCGAACTGAGCACTTCTGACAGCATGCACCAAGGAATACATCCGGGCACTTAGGACAACTAAAAGAACACACATCGCCACCTTGGTTGCGTCCGCCGAGTCCCGCCCAGCCGCCCTGTTTAGGATAACCTGCTCCCTCCTAAATAGGAGGGAGGCAAGGGACCCCTTACAGGGTAAGGCTGAGGATTATGTCCAGTTCTTGGCAGACAAAGTTGCCCGGTTTCGGTCGGACTTGGACTCCACCCCCGCAGATCCAGCCGAGACACAGGGGAATAACTTGGCAGACCATCTCTGGGTTGAGTTTCAGGATGTTGCCTCTGGGGATGTGGACAAGGCTATGCGAGCTGTGAGTGCCTCCACCTGTATACTGGACCCGTGTCCCTCCTGGCTGGTTGCCAACAGCAGTGAGGTGACACGAGGCTGGATCCAGGCGGTTGTTACCGCCTCCCTTCGGGAGGGGCACTTCCCCGCCGCACTTAAAGCGGCGGTGGTGAGACCCCTCCTGAAGAAACCATCCTTGGATCCAGCCGTTCTTAATAACTATCGTCCAGTCTCCAACCTTCCCTTTGTTGGGAAGGTTGTTGAGAAGGTGGTGGCCTTCCAGCTTCAGCGTACCTTGGAGGAAGCTAGCTATCTTGACCCCTTCCAGTCCGGTTTCAGGCCCAGTTACAGCACAGAAACCGCTTTGGTCGCATTGACCGATGATCTCTGGAGAGCCAGAGATGGAGACCATGCGTCCATCCTAGTTCTCCTTGACCTCTCAGCGGCTTTCGATACCATCGACCATGGTATCCTTCTGCGACGACTGCGGGAGGTGGGAGTGGGAGGCACCGTCTTGCAGTGGTTCTCCTCCTACCTCTCGGACAGGTCGCAGTCGGTGTTGGTGGGGGGGCAGAGATCGTCCCCGAGGCCCCTAACTTATGGGGTGCCGCAGGGCTCGGTCTTATCCCCCCTACTATTCAACATATACATGAAACCACTGGGTGAGATCATTCGGAGGCACAGGATAAAATACCATCAATACGCGGACGATACACAGCTGTATCTGTCCGCCCCGTGCCAACTCAATGAAGCGGTGGACGTGATGAACCGGGGTCTTGAGGCCGTTAAGGACTGGATGAGAGCTAACAAACTGGTACTCAACCCGGACAAGACCAAGTGGCTGTTGTGCTTCCCTCCCAACAATTTGGCCAACGTTCCATCACTCAGGCTGGGGGGTCAAAATTTATACCCCTCAGACAGGGTCCGCAACTTGGGAGTCCTCCTGGACCCACAGCTGACTTTTGACCACCATTTGTCAGCTGTGACCAGGGGGGCATTTGCCCAGGTTCGCCTGGTACGCCAGTTGCGGCCCTACCTGAATCGGGAGGCCCTCACAACAGTCACTCGAGCCCTTGTGATCTCTAGGCTGGAATACTGCAATGTGCTCTACATGGGGCTGCCCTTGAAGAGCATCCGGTGACTTCAGCTAGTCCAGAATGCGGCTGCGCGAGTGATCGTGGGTGCACCACGGTTCGCCCACATAACACCGATCCTCTGTGAGCTGCGCTGGCTACCTGTTGATCTCCGGGTGTGCTTCAAGGTGCTACTCACCATTCATAAAGCCCTCCATGGTAGTGGATCTGACTATTTGAGAGACCGCCTTCTGCCAATTACCTACCTTCGTCCCATCAGATCGCATAGAGTAGGCCTCCTCCAAATTCCATCCGCCAGTCAGTGCCGACTGGTGACTACGCAGAGGAGAGCCTTCTCAGTTGCAGCTCCGACGCTTTGGAACGATCTCCCCGTGGAGATTCGTACCCTCACCACCGTCCAGACATTCCGCACAGCCCTCAAGATCTGGCTATCCCGTCAGGCCTGGGGATAAGACCCGAACTTCACCCCACCCGAATGCTGAATGAATGTTGTGTTTTATCGGTTTATTTTTTATTCACATTTTTTTCTTTCTTGTGTTTTGTCTTCACTCCCTTCCCATTAATTGTAAGCCGCCCTGAGTCCCCTCAGGGAAAAGGGCGGCCTATAAATGTCAATAAAACTATAAAACTATAAACTAAACTGAAGCCTCTTTGGACCAAAATCAGTGGGGAGCGCCACAACCCCCCATGCTCCCCCTGCCCCTGCATATGCATGTGCATCTCCCACATGCGTCCCAAAAATCAGCTGGCTGGCAGGAGGCATGTGTGTTTGCGTAGTGGAGCTGAGCTGGGACAACAGCTTGCATGCCCACAGAGAGGGCTCCATGTGCCACCTTTGGCACGTATACCATAGGTTCAGCATCACGGGCCTAGGAAATGTTATTTACCTTCCAGTATTCTGACTTTTGTATCATTTTCCAGTCTATCTGTATGGATAGCCCTCACTTATTGATACTAGAAATTCCATTGTTAAGTGACATGGTCATCTGTGCAGCTTAGCTACAACAGTTCTGCAGTCCTGGTTACTATTGTTAAGTGAGGGCCATGCAGCTTTTTAAGCATGTACAACTGGCAACTTCCTGTCAGCTTCCCTATTGACTTTGCTCGTCAGAAGCCAATTATAAAGGTCACAAGTTGAGATCACATGATATGGGACGCAGCAGTGGCTATAAATTCAAGAAACAGTCACAACTACCATTTCTTCAGTGCCATCATAAATTCAAATGGTTGCTGAATGAGTGGTTGTTAAAGAAGGATCTCCTAAAGTGACATTTTCCTAGCTTGGTTATTTTTGGAAGGGATATCAAGCTAGTAGCTTAGCTTACTAGCCAGCCATTATTTATGGTCAGTGCTGTACTGTGAACACTTTGAGGAATGATAGATTGAAGGTGATTTGAAAAGCGGTGAGATTTTCTGGTGTTCGTCCACCTGGATACTAACCAGGTAGGGACATCCACAAGGGACAAATTATGAAGCATGTGTTATAATGTAAATTCTGCCCCTTATGTACTGGCATACAGTGGTCTGGTATAAATATAAAACGTCAACATTTGTTTTGTGAAATCATGATACACGTTTTATTATTTCGGTGTCATTGTAGAGCTAGCTGGAGGTGCCTGTGTAATCAGGTCCAACTTTGCTTAGATTTTTGAGACCAGTGAAGCTCAGCTAGTGCTGGCCTCCCAGATGCATTGACCAAGTGCACCATGTTTCTTTGCTGATACAATACCCAAGCAGAAATTATTTTTTCCCAAATGGAGTGAAGACAAACTTGCCCTCCCCAAAACATGGACTCATAGGTTTTTTTTTAAAAAAAAATTATTAGTCAACAGATTTGGAAAGGAAAGATCACGTTTTACTCAGGAAGCATTTGGGAGTACATATAAAATAAACTCGAGTTTATCTAGTCTCTCCCTCTTTGGCCATGACCATGAGTAAGTGAAGAAAACTTATTAAGGAGTGTGCCTCTGCTGTGTTTCTGTTTTTAATGAAATCATGAGCCATTTATTGAAACTGACATGGCAAGATGCTCCATCTGGTTGGCCGATGTAGAAGTGTTGCTTTATTCAACTACTGCTGCATAAAAAAAGATTGTAGGACCCATGAGAGATATGCATCATTTACCCTTGCTTGATCTGAATTTCTGGGTTCTTACTTCTTGCTCTCGCCTTCCCTGGCTTCCCCCACCCTCCTCCCCTGCTGTCCCCATAAGAAGCATGTCCATTGCAGTGCTTTCCATATGTTACTTCTGTTGTATCAATAGTGTTTAGTGGGTTGGAAGCATATCTTTTTATGATATTTTATTTTATTTATGTATGTGTGTATATGCCATGATATATTCTGTAAGCATACTTTTCAGAAATAGCTGCTGAAGTAATGAAACATTTACTGGATGGTACAGCATCAGACTGCAGATGGAGAAGTAGGAAGCATTGAATGTTTCTGCCCAAAATCCCTGTTAAGGAAGGCATGAAAGAATCTTTAAATGTAGACTCTAGGTTTAGTTGATTATACCAGTGGAAAGTAGTGAAAAAGCAAACCATAGTGGTCTGACTAACTCTAAGATTCCACCATAGGTTTTTAATTTTTTCAGATACTTGACCATCTATGATATTTCTAAGCAAACTCCTCCTTTCTCCAGTTTCCCAGTTATTACCTGAAAAAAAAGTCAGATTTCAAACTTAGGAAACAAAGAGAAACATGAAAATATGAAAATTCACATTTCTCCGGTTGTTATCTGAGGAATCATTATGATTCTGCATTTCGGTACCCTTATCCAATTACCGAAACCATTTATATATATTGATACCTAGCTATCTGGATAAAGCATCTCTTTGTTCTTGCTGTACCAGTGGAAAGGTTATTTATTGTTTCATAAAGAAAAAAAACAAGAGAGCTGCTTATTTTAAACTTTGGATAGCTATGTGTCAAAAAATAAAAATAAAAAGCAGCAACGAAGGTACAACAACCTCTTAATTCAGTTTTTAGTTCCTTCGATTCTCCTGCAGTTAATAAAATGTTTTCCAAACTCACTCTATTTATATATATTTACATTTTGGCTCCATAACTGGCATTGGCTTCCAGTTTGCTTCCAGGTGCAATTTGAGGTGCTGGTTTTGACCTTTAAAGCCATACATGGCATGGGACCAGATTAGTTCAGGAACTGCCTCTTCCTAGTTATATCTATCTCTTCCAGCAGATCCAGCAGAAAAGGTATGCCCCAGGTCCTGTTTGTTAAGGAGATCCATCTGTAGGCCCCAGAAGACACACCTTTTCTGCTATAGCCCCTGCTGACTAGAACATATTTCGCTGGTGGTGAAATTAGCTCCATGGAATCATGCAGTTGTTGAATTAATCTGGCTTCCCCATTGACTTTGCATGTAGGAAGATTGCAAAATGTGATCGTGTGACTCCAGGAGAGTGTCATAAATACATACAATTGCAAACCACCCAAATTTTGATCATGTGTTCATAGGGATGCTGCAATAATTGCGTGTGTATATGTCTGTCTATCCACACAAAGAGAGAGAAAGAAGTAGACATATTAATAGAGTTCCTCTCATTAAAAATTGTCTGAAGATGCCCATGTTTAAGCATTAAATAATACTAATAATTTGGAATATTCCATCTTTTCGGGTTGGTGAAGCTATTTCTTTTTCATTCTGTCTTGAGTTGCTGCAAAATAACTACATTTACTTGATATAATTTTATCTCTGAATAATATGTTTATTAAAGATAGTGGTAAAGAATATATCTGGATGTTCGTAAGTCTGATGAAATAGTTCAAAAACAACTCATAATATAGTTTAATTTCCTGCATGATCTTGAGCTATAAAAAAGCAAGAAAGTTCAGTGCAGCTGTTCCAAAACCGTTATCATCTGGTACTTCCATTGTATTATATTAATAATCTGAGTATTTTAGCAGCTGTTTGATCAGATGTCCACAATATGTCATATATAATCATTCCTAGACAGGGTGAAAGATCATTGTGTTTTGAATCTAACATACTCAGGGAAACTTCAAAGTATGCTATCTGTTTTCTTTAGTTAAACAAAAGTAGTAAAGGATAGAATGACTAGATAATAGCTTACTGTCCTTTGTGCAGTTTTACCAGAATAATGCATTTTTCCATTGGAACAATATCTTGATGTGTTGTTAAAAAAGTCAGAAAAATGTGAATGATCAATTCTCTATTACCCTTTTGCTTTTGTAGGTCATATAGTGTTGCATAGGCTTGATTCATAATTACTCTTGATATTTTGGGGGGGGGGGGAGAAAAAAAGGAAAAATACACTCAATGAATCAGTGCCAATGTCTCAATAAATTCAGTTGAATACAGATTTTTAGTTTTGATTCAGAATATTTTTTTGGGAGGAGCTGAAAAATTTAGAAGCATGTTATGGGTGTAAACAACAAAAATCCTATTTATCTTGGCCCTTTTGCATAATAGTTATTGTTCAAAGCTAAGTCATAAACAGAGAAGCAAAAGGTTTCACACTGTGAAATGTAATACTAAAATATTTCTGGATTCCATGTGGTGGGAGGACATTTAACACTGGAAGAACAGTTGGTTTCACACCCTCCCAGCAGATTCTTCAAGAAATCCAATATCGTTTTAAGCTTTTTCCAAAGTAGTATGAGTTGCCAATCTGTGCAAATTTTAGCTTAAGGTTCCACCACAAAAGCGCGTAGGACAAAATCGCGCTCGACAAAAGCGCGCTGTGACGTCATCACAGCGCGACGAAAAAGATCGAAAAAATGTAAAAATAAAGCTAAAACCTTCCCCTAACCCCCCCAAACCTAACCCTAAACCTAACCCTAACCCTAACTCTTAACCTAACCCTAAACCTAACCCTAAACCTAACCGTTAAAGTAACGAAAAACGTAACGCTAACCCTTATCCTAACCCTAACGCTAACGCTAACGCTCTAAAGCTAACCCTAACCCTTACCCTTACCCTAACCCTAACCCTAACCCTAACCCTTACCTTTATGTGAATCGGCTTGCTTTAATTTAATTTTTATTAATTTTTATTTGAATTTTTCGATCTTTTTCGTCGCGCTGTGATGACGTCAAAGGCGCGATTTTGTCGATCGCGCTTTTGTCGTCCGCGCTTTTGACGGGTCACGATTCTTATCCATCACAATTTTTTAAAATACATTTTGCAACGCGATGGAATAAATACTAGTAGGAAGATGTTCCTCATAATTGAAATGCTTAAACTATCATTAAAAGGCCATGAAAGTGCAATAAGAGTAGAAAGTTTTTTCTCACTTTTTGTAGTCTTCACTTCAAAATAAAGGGATTGACTTTATTTCATCACTATCACAAGGTTTGTTTTCTCCTGTAGAATGCTATAAAATGCATTTTGATCATAAATTTATCACATAATTCCTTTGATCAGCTAATTTCCTTGATATATCACATCAAAGTGAACTCATTCCGATTTATATGATTAATGTTGTTTTCATAACTATTTGAGTACCGTAAATCCAGTTTAATATTTTGTTTTTAGTAACATATCAGTAATGGAAAAAAATGTATTGTGGTTATATATAACTAGAACAATTAGAAGTTCTGCATTGATGTAAATGTTAGTTTTATTATTGGGAATATATAATGTTGGAAAGCACTTCTATTTTCTGTTTCAGCTTTACAATATACATTTTGGTAGTCTTCCATAATACGTTATTTATTAGACTCAGCTTTATTCCTTACCAGAAGGATCTATCCATTCAAAGTGAGTGGATGCAGCATATCAAATAATATTTGAAAATACAAGCATCAAAGATCAGTTTATTTTTAATTTTCTGCTTTGAAAGAAAATAGCCATCATTACGTGAAACGGAATGGATATTAACATTTGGATTGCTCAATAGAACATATTGGTGAAAGATTACTGTAATAGGACAACATAGCTGATAAGTTTTGATTGACTTCTTTTCTGCATGGATTTCCAGGTGGAGATTGAAAAATTGGACTACCACCACTATTTGCCACTGTTTTTTGATGGATTGTGTGAAATGCAATTTCCTTATGAGTTTTTTGCTCGGCAAGGCATCCATGACATGTTGGAGCATGGTGGCAATAAGATCCTTCCTGTCATTCCTCAGCTCATTATTCCAATAAAAAGTAAGTATGGAGAGTGAAATAAAGTCTAGGGTTTGGAGGGTGGGGGGTGGAGTTTGACAGGCTGCTAATTAAGGAATAAAGTATGGTAGGCCTTGTATTTATAGTACTGTAGATGATGAGTCAGTTGTAAGGCCATAACCAAGGTCCAAATAATTGTTTGGCCTGACTTGTTATTTTCTTACTCTAATTCTAACCATGGTGCAGTATACAAGTTGTTAAACTTCTTTTCATTCTTCTTTTTATATTCCTCAAACTAAGATATGAAAATACTATAAAGCAAAATAGTTGTAGTATCTCAAAATTTTTATTTTACTATTTTGAGTAGCTTGGTTATTTTTCTTTCTAAGTCAAGTTTTTCCTCATCAGGAGATAATGTTCTATTTCTGATAAACCGCTTTGTGTTCTGAAAGTTAGGCAAGAGCCACTGCCTGCCTGCATTATTCTTGCATACCCTTCCCTTTTTCCTTCTTCAATATAATGCAAATGGATAAATCTTGGTGCATTGATCATAGCTCACGATTGTATTTGAATCTCAGACTATGATTTCAGGACACAAGCATTATTTGGGAGACAATGAAATGACTCTTCTTTTGAAATATGCCAGGATTTGGATTCAATACAGGTAGTCCTCAACTTACAACCACAATTGGGACTAGAACTTGCTAAGTGATATGGTCATTCAGTGATGCAGTCATTAAGAGAGTTGTGTTGCTTTTACCTTTTGTGCCATGGTTGTTAAATGAATCTGGCTCACCCCATTGACTTTGCTTGTTAGAAGCCAGCTGGGAAAGTCATAAATGGTGATTAGATGACACACACATCCCTCCAGGGTGCTGTAGCCATCATAAATACATGCCAATTTCCAAATGCCCAAAGTTTGATATTGTGACCATAGGGACACTGTGATGACCTTAAGTGCAATGTCACATCATAAGTCACCATAACTTTAAACACTAAAAAGATGGTCTTCAGTTGAAGACTATATGCAAAGCATTAATATTGAACATTTTAAAATAAGTCGATGTGTCTAAAATGAAACACATTATTCTACTTATGTGTGCACAGTTTTTACAACATACAAATGTTAATAGATTACACATTTTCTATGTAAAAGCACAGAGCCTCTCTCCAAAGACAGTTTCTCAATCTTATACTTTAGATAGGCAAATATAGAATGGTTTGGTCTGCCTCTTATGAACAAGTTACTACAATAGCTGATATGCTTTTAATAATAGCCAGGTGTCTATAGATATTCATCCAGGTCATGGTTGTCCCAAAGGTGCTTTCTCAAGAGGCAACTGGACTTTCTGGTTTTTCTTTGAAGATGTTTCACTTCTCATCCAAGAAACCTCTTCAGCTCTAAGAGAATGAGAAGTGAAATGTCTTCAAAGAAAAACCAGACATTCCAGTTGTCTCTTGAAATAGTACCTTTGGGATAATAGCCAGGTTGCTGCTAGAGGAAAAAAAATGGATGGCCAATCAAAGAGGCACCTGGTATACTAGGGCTGTGAAAGGGGAAGACCGTGGCATAATATGTTCTTTCCTATAAGGGCAATTTGCTGGTGCCTTATCATGCAATGGTATGTAGTAGAATGAGATTCCCTCCAACAGGAAGCCTTAGGAATGCCAGATTAGTCTCTGCTACCACAGCCATGGCAGTGACCTTAGGAAGGCTGAGGTGAAACTGCAGTGGCTGCAGTGAGGCTACCTCATACTGTTTGCCAATTGTAGGAAGGCAGGAATGGGTGAATGCTTCTGTTTTAAGAGAATAGCATAGCCCATCACTTCTCTCTATTGGGAGAAACACTATGCACACATTTGGGTGTTAAGCCCAGAAAATCAGAAGCTGTGAATTGCAATGAGGCAAGACTCTGCTAGGACAAGCCTATTGCTCAGATCACAGGTAGAAAAAATTATTAAGAGGATAGTGTTTTGAACTTGCCATAAAATCCATCTATTGACACTTCAGAAGCAGGACTCAAGAAACTTTTACAATACTGTAGTCTTGGCTGTCAGGAGAACTTAACTTCCTCAGGCTGGGGCCTGTAGATATCTTTAACAATAACACTCATTGTCTCAGTCGGCATGGTCATAATTTCTCCCTAGCATAGCCCTTTTATGATTCTACTGACATGAAAAATTATTGTCAGAACAGCTCGTTGCCTTGTTTAGATTACATGCCTGATAAATAACTTGGTGATTTAATTAGGCAGCTTATCAGGCCTATAGCAGAATATCTGGAGTTTTTGATAAGTGCTAGTTTGCACAAAATACAAGCCTTTGCCTTGGACTTTTATTTTAAAAAACCCCACACACATTGTAATATGTCCTGATTTTGAAACAATATTTTGAAACTGATGGGGCTAATTGTAATATTTCCGAAGTGGAGTGCATTGGGTTATTATTTTTATTATTGGTTAATTAAGGATGACAGCAATCGAGTTTTTGTTGTTCATTTATCTTGGGCTGCCTGTATATGCTGGAATTACTGCAGACTCACTAAGATTAGTTTTTCTGGAAGTCTCAATAAAATAAGTGGCAGAAAAATCTATTCCTGACTCTCGTATCTGCTGTTGGGTATAAGTCACACAACATAAAACATGCTTTACTTTCATTAACTTCTCTGTATTTAATTTATTTTTATTTATTTTTTGGTTCATGTGCTTCCTTAAATGCATTTTCAGTACATCATGGATCAAGAACTAACCAATACTTTATATTAATTTACCTGGTGGGAAAATACTTTATTTTCCTAAAAGGCAAATTATTTATTCATTTTTTTTTAGATTTTAAGGCCACTTTTTGATTTTGTAAATAGAACCAAATTTGGGGTTCAGTTAAAGAATTTGTTTCATGACAGGTATCTTATGTTTATAATATAGGCTTTATATCAGCACAATATAATGCATATTACTTGTAGAAGAAAAGGTTTGCTAAAAATGAAGCAAGAGTGAGAGACAAGGTGATTGGTTGCCCCATATTGTCTAGGTCTGTGATGACAAACCTATGACATGTGTGCCAGATGTGGCACACAGAGCCCTCTCTGTGGGCACGTATGCTGTTACCAGCTGCTCTTCTGGTTTAAGAAACAAGCTGTTTTTCAGGCCTTTTTCAGGCTGTTTTCAGGTTGAAAAACAGCCTGAAATGGCCTGAAAATGGCCCAAAAAAGACCCCCCCAAACCAGCCTGAAAACAGTCCAGAAAACAGCCTGAAAACCGCCCAAAAATGAGCCTGAAAATAGCTGAAAACCACCCCAAAAACAGGCATGCGCACACTGGCCAGCTGGTCTTCGGGTTTTGGAGCTCTGGCGCATATGCATGCAAATATATTCCGGTTTGGGCACTTGGTGCTAAAAAGGTTTGCCATCGCTGGTCTAAGTTAATGATTTGAAGACTGCATTACTTCAAGTTGATAGTCATTGCCCATGTTTAGCCAAAAGCAAAATGTATACTTTGCTCTATGCAGATGACATTGTCCTTTCTTTTATGTACCATATAAGATTTGAAATACCAACTTGAAACATTAGTCAAGTATTGTCAAGGTAGCCAACTACAAATCAGCTGTGACAAAACTAAAATTTTGAGGGGGAAAAGTATAACTGGAAAATTCAAGATCATATGATAACTCGAGAATTTTTTCTATCTCGGCCTTTTGTAGAAATAGCAAGGCCTGATAGTGGAACTGGGAAGGAAATGGGAGGAAAAGTCCAAAGTGCTCCCAGTGGTAGGATAAACACTTGCGACTATGACTCTTAAGGTGGGAGAATGGCTCCAACAGATCCTAGGAATAACAGTGGAGATCTCTATCCAGGAAGAATGCAGTGCTAGGAATAGCTAAAATCCTGCACAAAACCCTCAAATTCCCAGGCCTCTGGTAAAGGTCTCAAGAGTGAGGAAGACACATAGCACCCCAGATTTACTCAATGTGAAGCTATTACAAGTTAATTCAACCCAGTCATAATAATTCAGTTATGGAACATGTAGCAATAACAAGGCTTTATGAAGAACAAAATAACAAAATCTGACAAAAAAGGTAACATTACTTGCCTATTGTTCCACAGTGAGCCTTTTCACTTACTTTTAATGCAAAAGCTCTTTAGACTGAATCACAGGGGTTTATGCAATTTCTCAGACACATGACTTATATAAATGTGTTTCCTTTTTCGATAATGTGTTAAAAAGGGGGAGTGAAAATATTATACATACTTGTCTTTATAATTTAAAATATTAAGCATCTCTTCAATAACATTGGATAGAGAGGAGCACAGGATACATAAATGAGATACATTCAAATTCAAAGGGCAGTATAAGTGTAAAATTCATGCAAATGTTAACGGTGAAATAAGAAGGCGGGCTTGTCCAAATGTTAGCACTGAAGTAGCAATAGCAATAAGACTTACGTACTGCTTCATAGTGCTTTACAGCCCTGTCTAAGTGGTTTACAGACTCAGCCTGCAACAATCTAATCTCCTTTTTTTACCGACCTCGGAAGGATGGAAGACTGAGTCAACCTTGAGCCAGTGGGATTTGAACTGACAAACTGCTGGCAATCAGCAGTCAGCAATAGTAGCCTGCACTCTAACCACTGCGCCACCACGGCTCTAGTAGAAAGTAGAAAGATCTTTCCCATCCCTCTATGTCAACATCTGTTTTTTGGCTCCTCTTCCAAATTAATCATTACTGTACTCCTTTAGTCTCAACCCCAAGCTAGACATTTTAATGATCTGGCACCTAGAGTAGGGGTTTCCAGCTTGCAGATGGCCATAATTTCAACTATATAGCCATCAGTGATGCAGAAGTGACCTTGTTGCTTCACCAGGATAAGGAACCAGATGTATACATTCTGTGATCATTAGCTATAATTGAGCTTAAGTCAGGTTGTTGGAATTTTCTGAAATGAAAATTCCAGGGAGTATTTAAAATAATCTCTCATGTATAAAAATATTTTATCTGTGATGATATATTTTTAATGTCTGGAAAATGTATATTTTCCCTTTCTGTCTGCAAAGCATCTGACAAAACAATTCACAGAGTAAATTTAAGAGCATAAAAAACAAACAAAATGGTATCTGATGAAGCTCCTGGCTAGGAGAGCTGTTTAACTTGTCTTCCTATATTAATGCTGCAGCTTGATTAACTGATGCTCTTTAGAGATTCTGAATCTGCGTCAGCCATGGGAGAGGTTCCAAGGCTGTCTTGGAAGAATGCTACCCAGCAATTTGGCTGGATAAAACTTACATTCAAAAAATGCAGTGGGGGAGAGATATGCTTCTCACTCATGTAGCTAGATATTCTGTGGGCTCCTTTCCCTACCAAGCAGCTAAGAGTGGGAGGCCATGATTTAAAACTGCCTGTTTCTCCAATCCATAGATGTCATTGCTTTTTTTTTAAAGAAAACAAAACAAAGTGCACATTTCATTCATTTTCAGTGTTGCTTGAAAAAAATCCAAGTAGTCACAGTAATAGAAGGTATTATACTGCAGCTTAATACCATCTAAGGAAATGGAGCTTCATCACAATTTCAGCTAGTGCAATATAGGAAATATAGTTTTATTGCATTTTCAACTAGCACAATACTTATTTATTGAGTTAGAAATGAACCAGCTTTATTGAAAATAGCTGACTGTTAATCTGCACCATGTTTTGAAATATTTCTACTGCAACAGGGTAAAAACTCAGTTGAACAAAGAGGGAAAACAATTATTTTAAAGAGATTGGTTATAGAGAAATGGATGAGCCAAAGAATTCAACATCTTTAAAATATTTTCTTAATGTTTCTGAATTAATTAAATGCAGGAGTGCACAATTCTGTTTGAGCCAAATGCTATGTTAATCTTTTAATATTGTACTGGAGGCAACACTACAGAAAACATTCCACATTGTATATTTGAATTAAATATTGCATCCACCAAACGGTTTAGGGCTTTCTGGTTTTCCATAATGGAGATCTAGAGGTTTCCTATTGGAATTATTAGTAAAAAGCTTTGTCCTGTTCTTTCACTAATGATGGGTTTGAATTAAATCATTGCGAACCCATAATTTAAGGGAAATTGGGTAAAGGGCAACTCTTCTTAGCATTTCCCAAATTCTACATTCCACAAAACTATGGCATGTTTTCCAACATAGAAAACTGCATTTCTATCATTTTAAAGCCAGGCGTAATTGAGAAATTGCCAATCCCTATTAGTTCAGACTTTATTGGTGAACTGGTGAACTAATAGGGGGAAGGCAATCAAAAATTTCCAAATATATACAAATAAACAGGCTGCATGTAGTAGGATGGTTGTTGAATAATCAGAGGAGAACTCCTGTGGTTGCAGCTTTGCTGGGATTTTGTCAGCCTATTTGATTGATTGTTGAATTTGGGGATTGATTCCTAGCAGAGGGGAAAACTCTGGCAAATGAACTTATAGTGCAGAGAAAGAGATTGCTAAATTAGGTTTACCAAATAGTTAGGTTTTGCATGACTGTGAGAGAATCAAGAGAAAAAGGCAGAAGGATGAGAGTGAAGGACAAGGAAAAGGAGAGCCTGGGAGCTGGAGGAAATTTGGCAGTTCTTTCTTTCCATCCCATTCTATACCCACAGTATTCATGCTTCTCCATTTGTGCATTATTTATCCCTCCTAGTCTTCTTTTGCAACTTGACATCTGTAATAGACAGAATGTAATGAAAGTTTTTGTTGGTTGGTTGGGGACATTGCTCTTTGCAACTGTGCAACTGCTATATGTAATGAAGCTTCATAATAATCTACAGTTTGCAGCCTTTACTCTCTAGTGTATAATTTTGGAGTGGGAAGCAGGAGCATAAATAAATTTGAATTTAAATTCACATTTGAAAATCTAAATTTGAAATACAATGGAGAATACAGCATTCTTTTCTTTGGAATGAAATCTGAAATGGAACAAGACAAAAGGTATCATTGATTTCAGTAGCAAAATCCAGCTTGACACTGTACAAAAAATTCTCAAGTAGGCAGGATAGAATTCTTATTTATCAGTTAGTCTTTTAAAAAAAGCCTACAAGCTTTTCTTTGTAAACATTCCTATCATTGTTCTTTTCTCCAAATAGTACCAATTGTTAATTGAAAGGAATAAAATGATTGCTAAGCAAGCAAAAAATAAACAGTCCAAATGTTATAGTAAAATGTCTCGTCAACCTTCATGTTTTTGCCTTTTCAATTCCTGTAGTCCCAATGGTACTGATGATGGGTTTCCCCTCCTTTTTTTTCTTTCTTCTCTTTCTAGGGGGAGTGGGGTGGGGGTGGCAGGAACCAGTAGGACAGACAACAAGAAGGAATAATAAGCTGCTTTCTTGGGGTTACCGAAGAGTCAGCACAAACTGTGGGAACAAATAACCCTCAGACAAGGCCGTGTTTTATACCACTGGGGCTGCAATCCATCTCTGGCTTCCTTCAAAGCCAGGCTAATAAAGGCCCACTTACAATCCCCTGCAGAGTACAGTTTAATTAAATTTGTCCATTAGAGAATTTCTCCCCTCCCCTCTACATTCTTGAAATTAATTCTTCTGTTTTCTTCTTGTCTCTTTTCGTTCATCCAAGATGCGCTGAACCTTCGAAACCGACAGGTCATCTGCATCACGCTCAAAGTCCTTCAGCACCTGGTGGTGTCAGCTGATATGGTGGGGGAAGCTTTAGTGCCCTATTATCGTCAGATTCTCCCTATTTTAAACATCTTTAAGAATAAGAATGGTGAGTGATCCTAGCAATGCCATGTCTTCAAATCCTTCATTATAAAGGGGTTTTGAGGCAAGGCTGATTAACAATGTAATAAGAATTTACTATAGTATACAAAGTAAGATATACTTGGTACTTTCTGCTCTTTTATTCTCCAGGGATACTGTGAAATTAACACCAGCATTCATTATTTCTTACATGCAGAGCTTATTCAACACATTACCAAATCACTGGAGCAGTTTTATGATCTTCCAGTAATTAAAAGTTACACAATTTTGTAGCATTCTTTAAATGCATTGGTAGGCTGTTATCCCCCCCTCCCGCTTCTTTAGTAAACAATCTAAGTATTCACTTGAAGTTTGGGTATTTCCACACAAGGTTCTACGCTGCTCTGGATATCAGTCCCATTTGAGATCTGAATTGATTGATTTATTTGCAGTTCCCCCTTTTTAAAAAATTAGTTAAACAATTATAAAGCTAGTTTGAAAGGCATCTCATTGAAGAGAACCTCCGTTTCATTCCCCAGTTCCAGTGAGATGAATATAACTAGCAGAACCTTCAAGAGAAAAATGCCTTGTCAACTTTGCTGCTCCCCATAGGAATTTGGCAAGGCTGAAACAAACAGATTCTATCCATTTTCTGGGATCCCCACTCCATGGGGGATATTCATGCCCATATGACTGGAATGAAAGCCTTTGGTTTTCTTCATAACCTGCATTGATTTGGGGCAGGACAGTGTGGTGATTTCTAGCTTTATTAGTTTAGAGTAGAAGCAACTTTGATATAATACCATTATAGTACTTGCAATTGATTGATTCTGTTTCGAATGCAATGTGGTCATTTAAAATTTCATTATAAAATGGTCAAGCAGTTTGGTGATGTGGGTAAACAGAAGAGTTCAGTCAAAAAAAAAATCCTGTTTTTCAAACTTCAAGTGTATATTTTTAAAAACTTCTTGATTTTTTAAAACGAAGGAACCTTTATATGCCTGCGCCTACTGCTTGCCTTTTATCATTCTTGTAAAAAATATTTATTATATGGCACATAATATGAATGGGTTAAATGCTGAAAAATTATTCTGTGATTCTCTTTATACATTGAAGCACATTAAGGTATCATGATTACAAAGCATGCTAATCAATTGTATGATTTGGCAACACAAATCACTAGTATTTCAGTAGCAAGTTGAGAAACTTTAATAATAACTGCATTGGTCATCATCCTTTAAAACTCATATTGCCCCAGTATATGTTATTTTTTTGGTCAAACTTACTTCATAGATTTTAAAAAATTATTTATGGGTTATTAAAAAAAATTCTAATGCATTAGCAGTAGTAGTGAGGAAAACCTTAATGAAGCAGAAACTTTACATTTGTGCAGCATGTCAATTAGAGATTAATATCTGATATAGCTAAAAGAATGTGAATTAATGCTGTAGCAAATAGTCTCTAAGTTTTGAATCACACACAATAGTTTTTTAAAAAAATATGTTTTCAAATAATTAGTGTTTGTTTAATGGTTCTTACAGGAAACAATGCTAATATTTTTAGGTCTTGGACTGCCTTCTGGATTTTATGAATCACACATCAAATTCTAACTGGCTGTTCTGAAACTTTTACCTACCAAAGCTTATGCTTAGAAATTAATATTTCAGCCTGTAATACAGATTTACTCTGATGAAATAAATTATAATTATGCAAACAGGCAATATGGCTCTATAATAGGTATATCTTTGTTGTATTGTATTACCATTCTACCTTCTCATTATCATCTAGTGAAAGCACAATAACTACCTTTCCTGGTTTAACATTCAATTTTCATAGGTTTGTACCTGAGGCATGAATTAAACCTGTTGTCAACAGTATGATATATTGTTCAATGTCTTTCCTGAAATTAATACAGTATAAAGTATGATCAGTTTTTAAAAAGATCTCTTCATATTGAACTGTATCATGACACAAGTATTTACCACCTGTTGTTGTTACTACAATAGCAAGTGTCTTGTTATGTTATATTTTAAATGTAAATCCATGAAGTCACTTAAGTTAAATATTCAAGAAAAAGTAAAATATGTTTTAATGCTCTGTATGCAGAAAACAGAAGATGAAAAGAGACCAAACAATTCCTTCAAATCTTAACATAAAATTCCATCAACTCTCATGCTGAATGGATATTAACATCAGTGAAGGGAGCAGAAATTACTTTGATAAGTGTTAGATAGTTGTACCAAAGTATATATGTTTTTAAAATGTAATGTTGTCAGATGAATGAAAACATCAGCACTGTCCTTTAGCAACTATAATATGCTGTCAAATAAAAGCAGTCATGATGTCTTTATGAGCTTTTAAAAAGAAGAAACATTTTATGTCATCAGTATATTTTATTCAAAACTGATCAATAATAGCTTGTGAAATGCTGTGCAGATTAAATGATGCAGAATTTTAAAATAAAGCCCTATAAATCTCATCTGTAGGCAGAAAACAGCACATATGGAAAAGGAATACATTTGATCATTTTGTTCTGTTTTCCTCTTGATCTCCTAAAACAGGCACTATTGTTGGTCAATAAAATGGTGACTCATACAATAAAAGTTGAATGTCAACAGAGTAAGGTCTGTTGGAGATAAACAGTTTGTGAAATAGAGGGATGATTCAATAAATGCTGGATTTTATAATATATGCATGTCTTTCACAAATAAATCTATGAAATCTTTATTATGAAAATGTGCAGTAATATCCAGGTTGTTTCATTTGTTAGGTTGTGGGAGACAGTGACAATGTTTGTACACAAATTAAGCACAAAATCGTTTCACTTACAGTAGTAGATCCTCTGAACATGTGCTATTGTAGAGCATCTTAATTATAGCCTACAAGCAGAACTTAGTAAACCCCATTCTAATGTGTTATTTAAATATGTCTGAGGTCTTAATCTCTGGTCAAGCTGGCAAGTGCGAACATGAAGCAGACTCTCCCTGCAGATATCTCTGCTCTTCACTTTGTTTTCACCCTTCCCAGATATGTGCAAAGTAAACGCAAGATTCAAAAAGTTAAGGGGGAACGATTCAGTCTTCCTTCACTCCATCAGGCAATGGCATGTTGTTTTTTGTTGTTGTTGATTTTTGTATTGCCACAAACTTTTTTAAAAAAAAGTATTGGCAGAGGAGGCAGGGAATAGCCAGTTGGGTTTACTGTGTCATGTTGCATGCATTTCCTGGATAAATATCTTAAACCATGTTGAGTGCGTCACGTGGACATGGTCAGAGACTCCCTTTGTGGTTACAGAAGATTTGCAATCCCAATGATACAATGCAGACTTGATTTGAATGTCAAGTATTAAATTGGAAAACACTCATCTGAACAACACTCCGCTCCTGAACACCATAATATTAAAACAAGTTATATTGAATTTAAATCCATTGAAGTCATTAATACATTCATTAATCTATTGGCCTCCTTAATTTTTTATTTTTCTTACAACATTTCCACATGCTCTCAGTTATATTCCTATATGGATAGCAAGGAAAACATATATTTATAGTCTGTTGTAATGCCAATAAAGATGTTACCTGCTCTAGTAAAAAAAAGAAAAAAGTTTCAGGATTAATTCCTTGCATTTTCCAATTTATATTAGATTTAAGAACATTCCTTATTCTATAAAAATCTATTACCAAATCCAAGTAGGAGATATCAGTTAGATGGATAAATATTCAAATAGCATAAGATGGTTTCTTATGGATGGAATAGAAGTGAAATGAAAAACAAAACCCTATTAATTCAGATGCCAAGTCCTCTAATTAAGATGGTCAAAAATACTTTATTCATATTATTTTCATTGCTCTGAAAATATTTTTAAGCCTAGTCTGAACACAGGCCACAAGATAGAGGCAACAATTTCAAAGAGTTGTAGAGAAAATAGGGCATGTTTAAGGAAATGATTCACTTTTTTATAGTGTTCAGCTATAAGAAGAAGACAGAAAGAGTAACAGAGATTCTTGCTAAAATGAAGAAAGACATAGCAAAGAGAGATGGGTTTGCAAGGTGTATCTTTCAGATAGTATACATGTATTAAGAGATGGTACCTTAACTGCAGGTACACTAAATGAAGAAATTGAATATTTTTGGATTAAATTGGGAAAAAGTGAAGGTGTACAACTCCTAGAAGGTCAGTGTTAGATGCAAAAAGGAAAATCTACATTTCTTCTAAATGTCTTCAGTATGAAAAGATAAGAGCAACTGAACAAAGCAAGAACCAATTGAAATTCAAGATAGCCTAAGTTAGTCAGAAAGGTTAGAGTCTCCTTTTGATAAGAGGTTTCTTTCCTGAAACAAAATTATCACTAGCCAATGTAATTCTGCCTTGGGGAAAAATGGGAAAGTTAGGGCAAAACCAGAAACAGGTGATCCAACTCCTGTTGGATAACAAAGAAATGACAGGGATCATGAGCAGATGAGTTATTGACAAGTTTAAGCCCTTTGCTCTAATTAACAAAAGGAATGGTCAGGGAAGGTCATGGTTCTAGCAACATTACATTAGAAAGTTAGCCTTTCTTATGCCCACTATTGTTTTGCCAAGACCCAACTATCAAAGTTGCAAATGAAAGTTAAGGAGAACGCCCTTTCAACCTTAGTAAGGAAAGGTCATTCTTGGGTTTTTTCCTCACACCGTGTGTACACACACAGAGACACAACACACACACACACACACACACACACTCACACACACACACACACACACAAGCTGCTAGAATTTCCATATATAGGGTATCCTGGAAGGAAGGAAGGAAGGAAGGCACTCTGGTATCATTTGTGATTGAAATTATTCCCTGTATTGATTTGTAGTAAATTCATGCAAACAGTGAGCCAAATTGGGAGTATAACTTAGAAAGGGGGAAACCAATTGCATAACAGGACTTATTCCCATTTAAGTAGGTTTAGGATTCTAATTTTACTTAACTTTCATAAGTATCTGTATTTAATACATTCAAAGAGCTAAACACTTTCCATTCTTGCTGTATAATTTGTAATTGCTGGATAATTTCTTAAATAAGAATATGGTATTAGTCTGCATGAGGCAGAACTGACTTAGTGGTGATTAATTTAAAGTTAATAATACTTAACAAGTTCTTGTGATGTGTTAAAAGCCTAATTAAAATGTGTTCAGCATTTTAAGTAACTGAACAAAAGAAAATAGAGAGTAAGTGGAGTCAAAGTAGGTGTAACCTTTCAATAAATTCAACTACATACAGTTATTTAAGACAGTTCTGATAAATGCAGAAGGTAGAATGATATTAGTTAGTGACTTCAAAATCCTTCATTTGTACCCAGGCGTTGTGAGGTCGGTATTAATTAGCATACAAGCCTTTTAAAAGCCTTAGCCAAAATGAAGTTTGCATTACTTTGTATATCTCTATTAAATAGAGACCAGAAGTGGTATTCAGCAGGTTCTGACCAGTTTTGGAGAACCAGTAGCAGAAATTTTGAGTAGTTCAGAGAACTGGTAAATGCCACCTCTGACTGGCTCTGCCCCTCCCCCCATCTACTCTCTGTCTCCCGAGTCCCAGCTGATTGGGAGGAAATGGAGATTTTCAAGTAACCTTCCCCTGGAGTGGGGAGGCAATGAAGATTTTACAGTATCTTTTCACTGCTATGCCCACCAAGCAATGCCCACCAAGCCATGCCACGCCCACCAAGCCACGCCACAGAACTGGTAATAAAAAAATTTGAATCTCACTACTGATAGAGACACATTCTCTCTCTTCCTCTCTCTCTCACTCTTTTTCACTTTCTCTCCCTCCCATCTTCTCTCTGTCTCTCAACCAAAACAACAATATTCAAAAGCAACAAGTTGTAATTCAAACTAACTCGGGATTTAATATGATGAAATCTTTGCCCATAGGCTATTATTACCTGAAAGCATTCAAGCATTTGTAGATGCTATACTTTAGGGCAGACTGGAATAAAACTTTCACAAATCTAAATCTTTCTAAAGGTTTTAATGTTACAAAACTTTATCCAGGTAGCTTCAACATTTTCAGGCAATATATTTTGAAGTAGTCCCACTGCAACTCCTTTAAGACAATGATAGCAGCTATAAAAAAGAATCAGCCTCTATCTAAGAAGTCTACTAGTTTAACTTAAAAATACTTTTAAAATTAAATGTTTAAAATTATAGAAATCACCACCCTCTGTCTACATTTGGGTTAGCAGACCTGTTGGCATAGCTCATTGGCCAGGTTAATTAGCCTCTTTTGTGGATGCTGCATTTTATATGCTGCTATTAAGATGTGTGTTGGTTTTATTGGGATGGGATAGGATGGGATGGGGTTGGATTGGATTGGATTGGACTATATACCATCATTAGTTACCATGTAAATAGAACTGTTTTTGGATTATCTGTCCCCAATTTAATCCTTCAAATCTTCCAGTAATCCACCCATCCCTGCTGTAATTGATTTCGTTCACCTTCTAGTTGACATCTGCATCTTTTTCGTTCCACCTTTTCAAGTATTATGGATTTATACTTTTGCCTATATCCAAAACATGATAATTATCATCTTTATCTATATAATCAATCAATACTATATAGGTGTCATGTGTCATAGTCTAATAGCAAATAGTTGTTATTTGTGCAGTGAATAAGACTCACAGATTCAGTAGAAGACAAGTCAAAACAACAACATAAAGACAAGATTTTTGAAGAGACACAATGGAATGAAGGAAAGAAGAGACCGAAAGAGCTAAATAACACAGACTAGACAGAGAATAGCAAAGATTAGGCTATGGGTCAGACAAATAAATTGAGAGGTAAGGAAAAAGGAGATGAATTAATTCAAGCCTGCCTACTTGCCCTCCGGTTTGCCATAGGCAGGATTTAGAGATGTTAAAATTCATTGATTCATGTCAATATCAAAGAATCAATTGTATTATTTAACAGTTTTGTCCAGATATAGAAAGACAGCCATACTGATATTTTGATTTTGTAAAGCTGCATAAGTATAGAAATAATCGCCAGATTGCATTCAAATGCCACTGAACCAATCCAGAAGTAGCTGACTTGATGCCTTGAATCAATCTGATGATTCAGTTTGAAGGAGTGATTTGAGTGAATCTATTTCAAATTGAATCATCCCTTTGAACCAGGGCATAGCCCTAATAAATACATAGGGGAAAATTGTCTCTTCCTTCAACTCTTTAGAGAAGATCAGCAGGCAAGCAGAGAAATTGCTCCGTTCTGCCCTATCACTGAAGGAAGGGGTAATTAAATACCATTTCTGCCTTTCATTCGCTAGCAATTGCAGCTTTTATAGTTAAGGAAGTAGCTTAAGTCCAGTTGCAGCCACACTTCAATACATTATTAATAATTGAAATTATACAGTCCAGGTAATCTCCAATTTCTTAAGTCTCCCACAAATCCTGAAAATGATAACATAAATTATATGAAATGTGGAGTTATTAAAAAAAAGTAAGTCCTGGAACAACCTCTGCAAATGATTAAGTGGTGTCCAAAATATATTAGACAAACCTGGTACACAGAGTATTTTAAGACAAAAGTGTTATAAATTTATGTGATCCAAGACCTTATTGTTTGTAAATCATTGCAAATGAACACTGTGTTCTGTGAATATGACAATTGCGTTGCTCAGTAAACCATGATTAAATAAACCGTGCATATTGGGATGTGTGAACCTAGCTATTGAATAATCCATACTTTTAGTAGAGCTGTTGGCAGAGTTAGTAAATTACATAGCATCTTGACCTTAGATCCCCAAATCAAAAGGAACCAGAGAAAACTAGCTTCTTCACTGATTGTTAGAACACCTTTGATAAAACCTGACACGATCATCTAAGACTGTGTGAAGGTATAAGAGCTAGATATTACCATTCAGTGATTAATACAGTTATATCCTTCTCCTCACAATTTGTATTTGAAGTCCTGTGTGATCTTTGTTGGAGATCATATGTGGCAAGCTTCTCAGTGTACAATCTGCATTAATGTCATAGCTGTCACCAAATTGTGGGGCCCCCAGACAGCTATTTTAGGTGGCAGTCCATCTTTATGGTGACAGTAATAAAGAAAAGCATAAAAATGTGCAGTCTGGATTTTAAAAAGAAGCAGGCGCTATTACTATTGAATTGAATGTTTCTGCACACATGGCTGCATGTAGATGATATTTTATAAAGCAGTTCAGTACAGTATTTTTTTTCATTCAACATGATGGCCTTTGGATAGGTAGACAGAAAGGTAAATGTCCTCAGGATTTCAGCTTCAGAATATCATTTACATAAGCTCTGTGCATTTTCAACCTTAATGTGTTCTGCATTAAAATAACTTTACCATCATCTTATATTTGGACATTGAGCAACCACTGTGTTCCTCATCTGTATATTTCCCAGGAGGATCTTTTAACATTTTCTGATTTATTATATGATGGCACTTTCCTTTTAGAATGCCTTCTGGAAAACAGGTTAAGTGATTTACAGGAATCTATGTTTATTTTCTGCATGGTTCTTCACATTTTATTAATGTTTGTAAACAAATATGCTACATTTTACAGGGACATATGGTTTCAAATTTGTTACAGTTCTTAAAGTGACATCTTTCTATGTTAAATCTGCACCGAAACATTGTCTTCATTTAATGATTCAAATGGGTTGCATTTATTTGTCACACATATCTTGAATTAATGTACCCAATTAAGCTTTTAGTCTAGGGAGAATATTTCTGTGAAAATTGCTAAGCTCTGAAAAATTGGTCTTGCTGCATTTACACCTAGACTGCAAATTTTTAAAAAGACAAACCTGACTATAGGCCAGAGGGAAGTACCGAAATTGATGATATCAGAGTGAAATCTCATCTAATGTATATCATTGCTAAATTCCAACCCAATGCTAAATTTTTAAATTTCGTTCTGGATCCCTACTTTCATATCCCTTGTGCGATTTCTGAGGCTGCATATCTCCAGATGATTTCACATTCAGACCACCTTTGCAATCATAGCCCTTTTATGAAGTCATGGGCACTTTGGCTATTTTGAGAGAAATGGTGGCAAAGGACAGATCTGTTATCTTGCTTCCCTGTTGTGTAAGAAATAGGATTCTGCATTTCTGGAGAATGTGATATTCATATATCTCCTCTGCTCCGTTTCCATTAAATGCTCAAGAGGACCTTAGAGCCTTGTCTACTGAATGCTTCATATGCTTTAGCATTTGTTTTAAAGACTTATTATTTGGTCCCAAAAGTTTAGAGAATCCAAATGACATTTCTGCTTGTAATTGCATATGCATATATGTATGTATGTATGTATGTATGTATGTATGTATGTGTATGTGTGTGTGTGTGTGTGTGTGTGTGTGTGTGTGTATATATATATATATATATATATATATATATATATATATATATATATATATATATATATATATATATATATGTACGTACATATATACATACACAAACACACACACACACACACACACACACACACATGTTCTAAACCAAAGCAATATTTTGTTTATTTCTTTATTCTTGGTCACTTTGATTGATCTTTCTAGCTCATACTCTGGTACTACTTCAGCACTGAATACTTTGTTTGCTAACCGACTGCTGCTGTGTTTCTGAGGCAAACTTTTGTAGCTTCTAAAAATAATTATCATTTAAAGAAATGTCAGCTTTCTGTTTTTCCTTTTATCTTGTGTTTCATTTTTCTTTAAAACTTTCCATTTTGTATTTAAGTTCTTGATTAGTCTTTCAGCTACAACAAGTAGTCCTAATTACATCCAAACCTTCTGTATGTATAGGCTCTTCAAATCAGAGAGAAAATTATATGTATTCAAACTTATATTACAGTAGATATTTTGCTGCGACTTTGGCAATCTATGGAGGGTCGTTGATAGAATTGATGCTTGAAAGTATTGCCACAACTGGGACCAGAATGTCCATTTTTAAGCAAGGAGATTATTGAGATTTATGACCTTTTTGCCAGGGTTAGGTGAATCACTGCAGTTAAGTGAATCATGTGGTCATTAAATGAATCTGGCATCACCCATTATGTTTGCTGGTCGAAAGCCGCTTGAGTAGGTTGCAAATATCAATCACATGCGCTCTACATGGGGCTCGAAGACTCCAGTTAGTCCAGAACGCAGCCGCGCGAGCGATAGTGGGTGTACCTAGATACACCCATGTTACACCTATCCTCCGCGAGCTGCATTGGCTTCCCATTGGTCTCCGGACACGCTTCAAGATGCTAGTCATTACTTTTAAAGCCCTACATGGTATCGGACCTGGCTACCTGAGAGACCGCCTCCTGCCAATTACCTCCCAGAGGCCTATAAGGTCGCACAGACTAGGCCTCCTCCGGATTCCATCTGCCAGTCAATGTCGGCTGGCGACTCCCCGGGGGAGGGCCTTCTCTGTAGCTGCTCTGGCCCTATGGAACGATCCCCCCGTTGTTTATTATCATACATTTATTATTCCGTATAAAAGGTTAGAATATACATTCTGGGTTGCTTTGCTTACCATCCCATAGACCTATTTTAACATCACCTTATTTTCCCTTTCTTTTCTCCTTCCCTCCCTTCTCTACTTTCTTCTTTTCTCCTCTCTTCCTCTTCCCCTTCCTATCCTCTCTCCTTCTCTTTCTCTGGGAGGAAAGCTTTCTAAAGTTCTTTTTTTAGGCCAAAACAAAAGGTTATCAGGTGTGAAAATGTTTTATTATAAATAAATTTTAATATCCTCTTCATGTGATGGTCTTTGCATTAAATTCTGAATCTTTGAAAATCATTCTACACCAGCGGCATTGCATATACACCTAAGTAATGAATTAAAGTATGAAAAAATACTGCATTATGAAAAAAATGCCACTATAATTGTATGGATTTGTGTCTACCTAAAGTAAAGCATTACTTTACTTCCTCTATATTGTCTATTTAAATTAAATGATGGTTACATAAAAAAAGAACACCTGGATATTGTTTGGATTTCGGAAAGGTTAATATAGAACAGTCTTTGCCTCACAGCAGGTCATGTCTACTTTTGTTAGAGATCTAATACATCTCTTTATTTCCAACTGTTGTAGTCCTTTGTTTCAAAATTAACCTAGCATAAAAGAGCTAACCAATAGCTGCTGAAGTCTTTATATGCTTCCAGTCATTCATTATTATTTTTCAAGATATACAGCATCATTATATTCCTAAAATAATTGTGTTGTTTGTATATATTATACAAACTCTTATATGGGGGGATTATGAGGATATATGATGCTTTGTTAGCTGCTGTATTACCTATCAAATGCTTCTTCAAATGGTGTGCCTTCAGGAGTGTAACAGGTTTAATTTTTATGAGCACAAACCCAGTCTTCAGTGACAGGCAAGCAGGCAGATAGACAGACAGACAGACAGTTAGTGTAAATAGATATAAATCCCATAGTTGTTATTCTCATGGTGCTTCAGAAAGCTCCAGCAGAAAAGAATAAATGTAGCTAAAGACTGAACAGTAGGGTTCTTGGTGTTCTCTGCACTTGGTTGTTTTTCTGCATATCTTTCTTTACCAGATAAGGTAACATTAGCAATGCATGAGAGGGTGACATTGGCCAACTTAGTAATGCAAATCACCCATCAACCACCTACAGAGATAAACTCCATCTACATACCATTTAAAAAATGTAGCCCAAACTCAACAAGTGAAACAAACAGCCCAAAGTACATCCTCCTGAGCAACCAATAGCTAGAGAAGGAAGGAAGAGCATGAGATAAGCAAAGAAACATCATTCTAATCAGGGAAGCACCAAGGAAGAAATTCAGACAGATAGGGCAGACTTCTCTATATAAATAACCAGCAAACCTCACCTACCATGAACTGATTATGTTATCTAGTCTGGTAATGAAATAACTGCAGGAGTAGTTCGGAGTACACCAAGAACCCTGGAATCAATGGGCTGATGGAACAGGCTTGTAGAAGCTCATAAGCAGTGACTTATTTTTTTTCTTGAATTTTGCAAGCCAGCTGAGAGCAAACTGAACCATTAGAGCTGGTGTGCCAATGAAGTGTTCAGCAGCTAGTGGCATGATATGGTAGCAGCACTTGAGACATTGGTTGCTGTTGTTTTTCTAGACAGCCAGTTGTAAAACATTTGCCATCATCCAGAACTGTCTGAAATCTATCGTACCATGTAAACTTTCTTATTTAATATCCAAAATCAGTTATTTCCTGTTTTTTTGTTACATCTGAGAACTGATAGTTACATGCTCATATACAACATTTGCCATTGTATTTTTTTTTTTTGCTACCTATATACAAGAAAGATTAATTCAGGCATTCTCCTGTGCACTGCTTGGAGAATCCAAGCATGGGTTAACTTCTGTCTATCTGCCCAAGGACTAAGTTCAATTTCTTTGGCCACACCTCCTGCTCCTTACTGACGACAGTTTTTCAACTCAGTCTGGCCCGATAAGGATGCAGGTTGAGAGAGTTCCAGCAGACTTTTGGACCAGTGGTGGGTTTCAAAATTTTTTACTACTGATTCTGTGGGCATGGCTTATTTTGTGGGCATGGCCTGGCAGTCATGTGACTGGGTGGGAGTGGCTTGGTGGCTTGGCGGTCATGTGATGGGTGGGAATCAGATACTTCCAGTATTTCTGCGCATGTGCAAGTTGTGAATGGTCGTCAGCCTTCTCTGCTCTGGCTAGGTAGGCAGAAAAAAATGCTCAAAACATTGCCGTTTTAGCTGCGAGTCCATGCGGGAAGGGGCCCCAGTGGTGGAGTATGACCCAGGGGACCCGAGCAGGCGGTCAGCTAGGGGGTCGCCGCTTTCGGCTGGCTCCCAGTCCGCGCGGTTGCCCTCGGCAATTCTCTTTGTCTGGTGGCAAAGATGGTGGCATCACGCTGACAGCGCCGCTCCCGGCGGTCCCTAACAACGCCGGCATCCTTTGGCCTTATTCTCTGGACTCGGGAGAGCCTTGGACTGCATTAGATACCATAGTGCCAGAGAAGGGGTGGCTGGTCCAGATGGCGCTGAACGAGATCGGGCGGCTGGCTTTGTTGCCGCCACCATGGGCCCCCCTCATCACTCCATCGGCTTGCGGCGGTCCTGGCGGCTTTTGCCCTTGTTTTTCACGACCAGGAGGAGCCCTCGGAGTTACACCAGTCTGTCGTTGTTCCAGAGAGTGGGGTGGTCGATTTGCTACGGCGCTGGACAGAAGTTGGCAGCTGGCTTTGTTTGTCATCGTTGCGGCCCTTTCGGGTGCCCCCCCTGCTCCATTCAATCGGGCCTTCTCTGTGGTGTGGCCTCTCCTCTGCTTTCTCCTTGCGGCTGCGGGGCCTCCTCTCCTTACCATCCTTACCACCTGGCTCTCTCTGTTCACGGACTTTGGACTTTGGACTTCCAGACTTATGACCTCGCCTCTCCTGTTACGACCACTGCCACCCACCGCTGCCCCAGGGACACCACCTCAACCACCCCAGACTTTTTGGCCCCCTTTTCCATGCTGTTTTGGGAGGGAAGACAAGTCACTCCCTCTATATCATCGCCGATCTGCCATTGACTCAAATTTTTATGTCTCCGCCTTACAAACTTTACAAACCTACTTGCACAATATCAATTTTAATATCTGCGCAAACTTTTTCTATATGTGGAGTGTGTGTGTATGCTTGTAATTGTATGATCCCACGTTCTTTTAAATTAGCTTAATTTATTCTTTTTTATTGTATTCTTTTAACTCTATAATGGGGTATGTATGTGGAGAATGCTTGGCTGGTATGTATGAGGGGACTGGAGCCCCCTCCACTGAGTGCAGTAGCAGAAGCGGATGGGTGCACGGATCCGCCTCTCATCACAGAATGTTTGGTATGAATGGCCTGCCGAGAAGAACGGGGGCCTTGGGAGGGAGGGGGGTCTATGGGGATGGGACGGGGTGGAGCATCGCGGTTATGACTGGGAGGGGCAGGTATGATGGGAGCTACAGAGCTAGCCATTACTAGGGAAGGGGGGTTCGCTACGTCACAGCGATCCCTTGTTCCAGCCCTGAAAGCTCAGCTCGGGGACCAGGTGACATGGGAAGTCAGGGCCCTGGTCTCAGGTTGCTGTTGCTAAATGCCAGGTCTGTGATTCATAAAGCTCCCCTCGTCCAGGACTTATTATTAGACGAGGGGGCAGACCTGGCATGTATTACTGAAACCTGGCTGGGCCACGAGGGAGGAGTCCCCCTCTCAGAAATGTGCCCAGAAGGGTTTCAGATGCTCCACCAACCACGACATCAGAGAAGGGGTGGGGGAGTCGCAGTTATTATCCGGGAGTCATTAGCTCCTCGCAGGAACCCTGCTCCAGAGACTGTCGGGTGTGAGTCCCTCCTTGTGAAGCTGGACCTAGGGAGTCAAGTGGGCTTGTTTTTGACGTACCTACCTCCCAGCTGCGTCACAACAGCCCTGCCTGCGCTCCTAGAGTCAGTAGCCGGACTGGCGGTTGAATTCCCCAGATTTATAGTACTGGGGGATTTCAACCTGCCATCTCTTGGTGAATGCTCCGATGGGGCCCAGGAATTCATGGGCTCCATGACAACCATTGACTTGACCCAGGTAATTCAGGGTCCGACTCACGTGGCGGGACACACACTCGACCTTGTGTTTCTCTCGGGGCAGTGGAGACGTGATCTGGAACTAAAGGGGATAGAGATCTCGCCCTTGTCATGGTCAGATCACTTCCTGCTGAGGCTTGATTTTCGGAAGCTACTCCCCCACTGCAGGGGGGTGGAGCCGATTAAATGGTTCCACCCCAGGAGCCTGATGGACCCATTGGGATTTCAGACGGACCTTGGGGAGATATCTGACTCCCTTGCCCACAATCTGACTGAGTCCTTGGTCGCTGCCTAGAATACAGCGGCGGCTGAGGCATTAGATCGGATTGCGCCTTTGTGGCCTCTCCACAGCAGTGGATCCAGGAGGGCACCTCGATTTACCGAGGAACTCCGGGAGATGAAGCGCCAAAAGAGACGCCTAGAGCGACGCTGGAGGGCTAGTAACTCCGAATCCGACTGAACACTACTAAGAGCCTTTATTAGGACTTATTTAGTGCCGATACGAGCGGCGAAATGTACTCATTTTTCCGCTCTTATTGCATCCGCAGAATTTTGCCCGGCCGCCCTGTTTAGGATAACCCGCTCCCTCCTGAAAGGGAGGGATGCGGGTGAACCCTTACAGGGAAGAGCTGAGGAATTTGTTCAGTTTCTGTCGGACAAAGTCACTCAGATTCGGATGGACCTGGACTCCACTTGGACAGTGCCAGCAGAGATGCCGAGGGAGGGCCTTGATCAAATTTTGTTGAGTGAGTTCCAGCTTGTCACTCCTGAGGAAGTGGACAAGGCCATGGGAGCGATGAGTGCCGCCACCTGTTTGCTGGACCCGTGTCCCTCCTGGTTGGTTTCAACCAGCAGGGAGGTGACACGAGACTGGATCCAGAGGATTGTGAACACCTCTCTTCAGGAGGGATCTTTCCCACAACCTTTGAAGGAAGTGGTGGTGAGACCCCTCCTTAAGAAGCCTTCTCTGGACCCAGCTGCCCTTAAAAACTATCGTCCAGTCTCCAACCTCCCTTTCTTAGGGAAGGTTGTTGAGAAGGTGGTGGTCTTCCGACTCCGACGGACCTTGGATGAAGCAGATTATCTAGATCCCTTTCAGTCTGGTTTCAGGCCTGGTTACTGCACCGAAACCGCTTTGGTCACGCTGACCGATGATCTCTGGCGAGCCAGGGATAGAGGACATTCCTCTATCCTGGTGCTCCTTGACCTCTCAGCGGCCTTCAATACCATCAATCATGGTATCCTTCTGCGGTGGCTGGAAGAGGTGGGAGGCACCGTTTTACGGTGGTTCTCCTCTTACCTCTTTGGCAGGTCCCAGTCGGTGTTGGTCAGAGGACAGAGGTCGACCCCTAGGCCCCTTAAATACAGGGTGTCGCAGGGCTCGGTCTTGTCCCCCCTCCTATTTAATATCTACATGAAGCCACTGGGTGAGATCATTCGCCGGCACAGGATTAAATACCATCAATACGCGGACGATACCCAGCTGTATCTGTCTGCCCCGTGCCAACTCAGTGAAGCCGTGGAAGTGATGTGCCAGTGCCTGGAAGCTGTCAGGGTCTGGATGGGAATGAACAAGCTTGCACTCAACCCTGACAAGACCGATTGGCTATGGATGTTGCCCCCCAAAGATAGTCCAGATATTCCATCTTTAAGCCTGGGGGGCAAAATCTTACACCCCTCAGAGAGGGCCCGCAACTTGGGTGTCCTCCTGGATCTGCAGCTGACACTAGAACACCATTTGTCAGCTGTGACCAGGGGAGCTTTTGCCCAGGTTCGCCTGGTGCACCAGTTGCAGCCCTATCTGGACCGGGAGGCACTCCAAACGGTCACTCACGCCCTCGTCACCTCAAGACTCGACTACTGTAACACGCTCTACATGGGGCTGCCCCTGAAAAGTGTTCGGAGACTACAATTGGTGCAGAATGCAGCCGCGTGAGTGATACTGGGTGTACCGAGATACACCCATGTTACACCTATCCTCCGTGAGCTGCACTGGCTCCCTATCGGTCTCCGAACGCTCTTCAAGGTGCTGGTTATCACCTTTAAAGCCCTATATGGCCTAGGACCTGGATATCTACGAGACCGCCTCCTGCCACATACCTCCCAGCGTCTGATAAGATCTCACAGGATAGGCCTTTTCTGGGTGCCATCGACTAGACAATGTCGTCTGGCGGCTCCTTGGGGGAGAGCCTTCTCTGTAGCTGCCCTGGCCCTATGGAACGATCTACCCCCTGAGATCTGGACCCTCCCCACTCTCTCGGCCTTCCGAAAGTCTACTAAGACCTGGCTATTCCGGCAGGCCTGGGGCTGTTGATCCTTGATTGAGTTCCAGTCCCACTAAGGTTGAGTGCATGTTGTGTTCTTTTAACTTGCTTTGTCTTTGTATTTTAAATTTTTTAGTATTTTAAAACTGTTTTTATGTAAGCCGCCCGGAGTCCTTCGGGATTGGGCAGCATACAAATTCATTAAATCTTAATCTTAATTTCATTTGTTTTTTTAAATAATGTCATGTGACCAGGTGGGAGTGGCTTGGCAGTCATATGACTGGGTGAGTGTTTTTGTTCTAGGTTTTTTGTTTTTTTTTACTAGCAGGGAGAGATTGGCAATGCCTGAGGATTTCTGGGAATTTCTCCTCTGAGTTAGAGGCACCAAAATAACCAATATGATATAAGGTCTCCTGCTGGAGTAGGGGATTGGACTAGATGACCTCTGAGGTCCCTTCCAGCCCTGTGCTGTTTCAAAGCATCCTCTGAAGCTGCATCTAATGCCAGGTTTGTTGCCCTTCCTTCCTCTCCTTTTTCTCTCTCTCCTTCTCTCCCTCCCTTCCTGTATCCATCCATCCATATCTCATTCACTTTTCCTTCCCTTCCCTCTTTATCTCTTTCCTCCCTCCCTTTCTCCCTTCCTGTGAAGAACCCCAGAAGGTCTTTGTAGGAGGAAGAAAAGCCAGACATTTTGAAATTGAGAACATACTCATTAACCATCTAGCATTCTTAGAGCTCCACTATTGATTAGCTTAGCCTGAGCAAGGATAGCTAGCAGCACTTTCAATAAGCTCTGAACTCAAGTGTCATGCCAGAGGTCTTCAAACTTGGCAACTTTAAGACTTTGTGGACTTCAACTCCCAGAATTATCCAGCCAGCAGAGCTGCATTCTGGGAGTTGAAGTCCACAAGTCTTAAAGTTGCCAAGTTTGCAGACCTCTGCTCCATGCATTTGGGGATCCCCAAATGGTGAGGATTTCTTTCTTTCCCCTGTTTTTGCTCCCAGGGGGCTGCAGGCACCCCCCATGACCTATTTTGGGCCTAGCAGGGCTTCCTGAAGCCTCTTGGCAGCCAAAGTGGGGTCATGGGGATCCTGGAAGGGGCAGGAGAAGGGAAGGTTGTTAACATGGTTGGGACAATGTGGGAGGAGGTGCGGTAAGCTCTGGGGAGGGGGGGCTAGCAAGACTTACCTGTAGTCAGGAGGAGGCAGCTCAGTTGGGGCACAAGGCAGGCACCACATGGCAGCTTAAGCAAGAAAGACAGCTTAGGCAGGGAAACCGCTCAGGAGGTGAGGAGTGACAGGGTAGAATGGGTGGGTGGGGCAAGAGACCTGGAAACTGGTTTGGGTGCATGGCAGGCCTGGGTTGCTGCCGGTTCCAGTGACCCAGGCTGCCAAGTTACTACCTATTTGGCCGAACTGGGCTGAACCGGTAGGAACCCACCTCTGGCTTGGACTCCCCAAACTTTAGCTTAGCTTACTTCTTTTTGGTTTATTTTATTTTAATGTGTATTTTTTGTATGTTAGTTTAGTTTGGGGTTTTTTTTGTCTTTGTGTGATTCACGTTGATCTCCAGGAGCAGGCTGTTGGGGGTAAACTGCTTCCTGTCCCATATAGCTCTGGCGAAGCACTTGTTTGGATGTTTGACCAGCAGCCGCTGGTGGACACAGGAAGTGAGGACTTTCTCCCTTGTCCTTTTGTCAGAGCTCCTTTGCTGCTGCCTGACAGGAGACCCTTCCATCGGCTCCATTGGCATCCTTAAGGGTTTATCTTTAAGGTGATGAAATATCTAAATAAATTCCATCAACAAAAATACCCTTAAAATCCCAAACTATCTATAGGATTTAACAATAATAGGTTTGGTTTGGTTTGGTTTATTAGATTTATATGCCGCCCTTCTCCCAAGGGCTCAGGGTGGCATACAGTATTAAAAGAAACACATAATACAAAAGTTAAAAAAAATTAAATAGAATATCCCAAACAAACCCAATTAGAATTGACAATAACATTTTAAAAAAATTGAATTAAAATTAACAATGATCAATAATTTATTTTGTTTTGTTCAGGCCAGGCTGGCTTGCTGGAAAAGCCAACTTTTTAGGGCGCATTGGAAGGACCGGAGGTCAGGGATTATACAAAGCTCCGTGGGCAGCTCATTCCAGAGGGAAGGCGCTCCCACAGAGAAGGCTCTCCCCCGGGGGTCGCTAGCCAACACTGTCTGGCCGACGGCACCCTGACAAGGCCTTTCTAACAGGCTTCTAAAGGTTTGCCATGTTGTATACTTCTAGAGAAAAGTACATTTAATACCTAAACAAAAATGTCATTGCTAATATTCAAAATCACATAGTTCTCTATTGGCATACACATGAACTGCTGGTCTAGGAATTTGATCTCCTGAATTCATTTTCATTTAGAAAGCAATGGAATCACATAAATGCAGACACTGTAGAAAGAGACATCTTTTAAACAGGTCTGCTCTAATAAATATATTGTGGCATACATGATACCATTACAGGAAATGAAATTTTTTCTTCAAAGATACGGTGTTTTCAAAAATAGTAACCCATTTCTTACTCCTTCATTTTCTTTGCACTTTCTTAAACTTCAATTGTAAAAGACCATTGTGCATGATTTATTATAGTGCCTTTGAGGAGGAGAGCAAGATTAAAACTCCAAAAATGAATGTTCGCATTTTAGCTTTGCTTAGAACATAATGCAGAAATGAATCACCTTCACTTTTCAATATCTAATAGAAAAGGACCTTCCTGATTCCTCCTCCACAGCTCAAATTATTGTAAAATGTAGTTATTTAGATAAAAGCACGTCTTTTTTATTTAGGTTTTAACTTGTACACTTTATTATATGGAAGAAAAAATGATCCACATTTGAAATTAGAATGTGAAGATCTTTCGGAGAATGGAGTAATTGCCTGCTTCACCTGCACATTAAAAGTGATGTGGAAGAGATGAGATCAAGCAAATATGGAAAGAGAGGAAGAGAGAGAGATCCCTAAAAGTTCATTAAGTAGCTAACACCACTGTTCTACCTTTGTGTTCTGAAAATCTTCAGACTTAAGAGTTGAATCGAAAGGACCTCCAAATCTTTGGAACAAATTTGGAAAGCGCTCAGTGGAAAGTTCATTGCATAGGTAAACCCTTGCTCATGTAATGTTGGATCCATCCTTAATCACTTAAAATTGCTTTATTGAATTCTGTGCCGTATTCATTCATGTTTAACTTAAAACATATTGCGTATCGACTCAAAGCCCGATTAAGCATAAATCATTTTTAAAAAAATCCACAGATCACCTGCATTGTTGATCACAGCCTATACAGTATCCCTAATCCCTAATACTCACCATTCAAATTTTCAATTTGTTATGTTTGAAAACTATTTGGTTCACAATGATCAACTTGGTTCTTGTTTTCCTTTCATTTATTATTTTGTATCATCACTATTGCTGCAGCTTACCTTAACACATGAATGCAAAAAACAACAACGATGAAGTTGCTTACAATGTAGTAAAAGGTACTCTGTTGTTTAGTTCTTTACTTTGATGTTTTTCAATTTGTTACTTTTGAGGCCTGTATAACGTTCTAACCAGCTAAATATCTCCTGAACTATTTTAGTGTGACTACCCTGATCCTCTTCTCGATTTTCCCATCAAACTCAGGACTGCGCAGGGCACTCTTAATTTGAGCTTGTAAAAGTTCAAATGATGCTGCAAAAATCAGAGTACACTATTATTTTGGTTGTAATACATACTCAGTATGCATTTAAATATAAATATATTTATATTTAAATATAATTAAATGTAATTAAATATAATTAAGTATACAAAACTTTTGTTAAATTGGAATGATTATAATATAATATAGAGTCATGTAATAACATCTAGAAAACCTTGTTATAAATGTCAAAGGATCCTTTCCACCTCACCCCATAAAGTAAAGAATATATTTCTGTTGAGAATTACATTACATGTTCTATATACTCTACATACAAAGCTACTACTAACTGACCTTGGTAGCATTAAAGCAAACAACAAAAACAGACATGATTTGCTTTTCCATGCAGATGTTGATCGCCTCAGAACTATTACTGCAAGCAGGAAGTCACAAGCTATTTTTAAAAAATCAGCGTATCTTTTGATGTACATTCTACTGCTCCATTAAAAGTATTCTGTTCCAGTGGGAGCATGCACTGGTGAAGAATGGTGCTTGGGGCACAGTCAGGGTTATGCAGTCTGCTGCATTAATTATAGAGACTTGATAAGATTGTTAGAGGACAATAATGAAAAATGAGAGCGGTTTGCAATATGTATGGACAAATTAACTGTATTTGTATTTAATTAATTAATACTTCAAGTAAAATTTGTGCAATACTAATGCTCAAATTTATTACACTTGTACACCAACCATTGCTCAACAACCTTGGATGGTTCACACCAATCAAAGAAAGAGACTACAATAACATAAATAAATGAAGAAGGATATGAAGATAAATGGCAAGTGTGATAGACAAGATGGAATGAAAGGAAGGGTCTCAAACTTTCTCATCAAAGGCAGACTGGGGGGCCATTCAAATCTCTGGGAGATATGGGGAAACAAAGTATTCAAAGGTTTCTTAACAGTTTCCCAGAGTTTTGTCAAAATAATATGTGCAATAATTTCATTAGATAAAAAAATAATTATTAGAAAAAATAAGCTCTTATGGTTATTCTTTGTTTTATTTAATACAAATTGGAAATGTATAAACAAAATTATTTTGTGTCAGAAAAAAGACTCAAGAAAAGTTGGTAACTCATAACTTATTTTTAATGCTTTTCTCCCTTCTGTTTGGAATTATAGTTAGAAATCATCTTTCTAGGATCTTGATTATCTAGTTAGATTTCTCTACCTAACGTAGCATCAAAATCTAAACTAAAGTGATTGTTCTGAAATGTTTCAGCAGTAAAGCATAAAATGAGAAACAAATACATGCAATGCTACTCCCTAAATAAAGGGGTGACATTAGTTGGGCAAGAAATAAACATTACAATAACTAAATGTCCATCTATATATCAAAGGAGTTTTAGACATTGCAGTACAGCAGCTACCCACTGTGGACATGATAAGGCAAAATTAGGAACAAACTCAAGAACAACATTTTATAATATTCCCATTTTGCTTGTACAGGTCTGTCATGATACAGAACTGAGAATCTTAAACTAACATATAAAATTAGTTACATAAACTATTTCACTAATTTGATACATTATCTTTTTTTTTAAAGAGGATGTTAAATCTGAACTTAGATGAGCACAATTATGTAATCACAGGAATTAAATATGGGGACAGATGGAGTGGTACTTGTTGCCTATTTTCTATAGTCCATTTCTATCAGAGAACAACCAATTGATTCACAATGAGAGCTAGATATGAAGGTTGGCCCAGTGAATGCTTCCCCATATGCTGAATTTTCTATTTCTGTATCAGGCGTGATGCATAAATGGTACTTCATCTGTTCAGACCTATCCAACAGTGACATATAACTAAGGGATCAAATAAAGTTAAAAGCAGGGAGGCATGTGGGTTGCCAGGAATAGGAACAGGGTTCTTTTCTGCAAGACAGATCCAGAAAAAGAAAGCACAATAGAACATCACATGTGCTCACCTACAGCTCCAAATTAAAATCCCTCAAATTTACAGTCTATGATCTCAAACCCACTTTGCACAATGATACTTCCACTTCACAATCATTGGAAGATGGGGCTGAATTTATTTCCCAATTGCAACATCACTGAAAAAAGCTACTAACCAGCAATTGCATATCATAGCATCATGATGGAATCAAATCCTCTCGTAGATCCAAAATAATGCTAATTATTCCCTGACATCTGTCCTACACTACTTAAAGAATCAAACAACATCACGCACAGCATCAGGGCATCAAGACAAACACTTTCTCAGCCTCCAAAGAGCAGAATGGGACAATTTGCTTTGGCCAACTTGCTCTGGCCAGCTGACCCCAATCATCTTGCCACAGCTGACTCACCCCAGCAAGTTGCCATAGGACAACTCGCCACAGGAAAATTCAATGCAAGATAACTCAAGAGAAGAACAAGTAGAATTGCAGCTTACCTCAACCTTTTAACTTGAAAAGGTTCAAACCTAAAGCAAGACTTAACACTGCCCGGAAGCTGTTTTTGTAGTTTTTGCTGCAAAAATATAACAGGTTTACCCATTTGGAAACTTACTTCTCATAGTATTGTAATTATATGAATGCCCTGATATCATAGTTACACTTGTAACAATCTGCCAAAGTACAACGTTTATCATTAACATAGTAATCATAGCTAAAGTTCTTCAAATCTTGGTTTGGGGTAACCAAGGACTTACATTCTACAGTTCTACATTTATGTATCAACCCAGGATTAAATTGAAATTAGGATAAATGTTTTTGAATCTCTGTCAGTATACTAAAGGTTTTTTTATATGAGTGTGGGACTAAATTACACATATATCCAGAAAACAGACTGAATAAACTATTAGTAGTATAGTGAGCTTTCATTTGAATGAATATTGAATTCTGGTTTTCCTCTCTTTAAAGTTAAGTAATGTTTCAAAGCCATTTATTTATATCTTTATAGCCATTTCTATTAAAGTGTATGACAGTTTCAGCTAAATTACATGACTATGGTTGAGATGTTCACAGAGGATGATAAACAGCGTTGAGCTATAGTTATATGAGCTTTTCCTGAAACTTTTTAAAATATTTAACTTCATTCTTACTTGATACTCCTTTTCCCCATTATCTGTTTGACTATATCATGGGAAATCTATTATATAAATGTCAGAGTAAAATCCCATCCCCTTTCTAAAAACATTTGGTCAGACTAATATGAGCTAATGTTGAGTCTTCATTAAACTGGAGGGGAGTACACATGTGATTAAACATTGATAAATTAACTAAAATAAATTCCCCAGGTGTGGCTAAGCTGTGTATAATACTTAAATTGCCAACTAATATTAATAATGAAAAAGTTTGGAAAAACGTGGTAAAATAAATTTGGAACATTTGGATGCTAGGATGAAGCATTCGAGTTGAAGAATCAATTAAGAATAATTTTATGTCCTTATTTACAATAATATGTCTAAAATCAAGATCGAAATCTACAACACAACAAGAAAATGAAATAGGAGTAATACGTCTAATAAAATCAAAACTATGACTCATTAGATAAAATATAGGGAAATATAGCAAGGTTAACAATTTTCTCCCTTAGCAGCTGATTTCAAACCTCTGAAGCAGAGGGCCTGTTATTATTGTAATCCATTAATCTCACTGCTGAAGAAGGTGATAAAAACAATGAGTTGACTACATTTATCCTAGGGGAGAGGTCATTTTCAAATACTTCGAATGCTGCCACAGAAATGAGGAAGCAGGCTTTTTTCCTGTTGACATGGAGACAGGAGGGGACACACACATAGGAGCTGAACTTTTAGGTTTAGATTTTACAAGAGAAGGAATTCAATAACAAATTATTCAACAATGGATCAGATGGTCCCAGAAGTAGAAGTTTTTCCTTCACTGGATGGTCTTATGCAGAATTTGATAGGCCACTTTATAAGCGAATATAATAGTAATATTATATATTGCTATATCTATTAGATATATTGATAGGTGAATGTTCTGACCCCCCCCTTCTCTGTCCAGAAACGAATGCCGAAACCAACATAAATGAGAATGTTTTTTAATCAGTCCAGACTCTCGTTGGCTGCAAGCCACATAAACAAAGAGATAAGCACTCTGGCAGCAAGTCCTATAAAGCTTGGCAGCAATGCAAACAAACTCTGGCAGCAATCCAGCCTGCCAAGTTTGTTTCTTGTTAGTCCTTAATGTTGACTTCTGCAGAAGAACGTGGCACAAGCAGTCTCTTTTATAATCAGGAGAGGATCTTAATGAGCATCAGCTGAACGTAATCACCTCCTATAATTACGCAGTTGTTCTTGACGCCGAGTAGCCCTTCGACGGCTTGCATCCCGGAACAACTCACAGGTGTTTTCTGGATCACTCACTCTTGTCTCCTCCCCACTGATCCAAGGCTCAGGCGCCACCTGGTGGCCAACCAGTCTCTCCGCACCCTGCTCGGAGTCGGAACCCTGTCCAGGGTCCTCCATCTCCTCCAAAGCCGACTCATAAGACCCCTGTCGGAGTCTGGCGGCAGCTCCAATGACTCCTGCCGGGCCACAACAGGCGAATATAATAGTAATAGATTTCCTATATTGCATTGAGTTGGGCTAGATAATTTCCTTTCTGTTGAATGTAGCCATAAACTTTTATATCCAATTGTTACTTCAAATCTTCTGGGAGAGTTCTAAGTCCTGATCCAATCAAGGAATTGTTTGATATTGATTGGAGAAACTCTTCACTGTTATTTTCAATGCCTCTTTTCTTTCAGAGATTCCCTCTTTGTGAACGTTAAAAAGCAATGTGTTTTTTTCTTTCATCCACTGTTCTTGTCGGTAAGAGAGAGTTCTGTTCTTGGTCTGTCACGTGTAGTGTTTGCAGCAAAATCTAAAGCATTGTTTAGGTCCTTTCAAAGTGGATCTCTGCCATGGGGATGGATGTTGGCAATATCAGCAGTCTTTTCATTTTCTAAGTGAATGGGGAATGACCAAGTGACCAAATAGCTAGATTGACATTCAGTTCTTTCTGTAGGTTAATATGCAAAGCATTAATCCAGGCAATGTTTATTTTTGTAACTAAGGTCGAATTAAATTTCACTATGAATGTCTGTCAGCCTGTGAGGGAGCAGTGGTGCTATCTGGTGACACATATCACAGACTCCAGGATGTAGACTTATATCTAAAGATCTCGTTCTTTCTATCTTCTTTATTGGCTATTATGTATGCAGCCTCTCCCAGGTCTTGCTTGTTAGCAAGATTATTCAGTTGCACTAATGTTCCCCCATATTTAACATCTTCCTGTCCTGACAAGGACGACAGTACATAAAATAAAGGATAATCTTTTGCTAATGAAAGGTTTCAACAGAGTCATAGTATACCCAGAAGTGTCATAGTCATCATAACTGTAGAATTGTTTTTAGTGGATTTGCAAAGCCATTCCCATTAAAAAAATCAATGAAAATAGTTGAACCACATTATAGTTTCCTAATATTTCAGTATATTAATCAAACAGAATACTGGAATAAGAAATAATGGCCATGTGCACCTTTTAAGCTGGCCCAGCATATTTGCTGTTTAGAACAATACATACAAACACTCTACTCAAAGTGTTCAGTTATAACTGTCTTTCAGTTTGCTTACCATTGAAGTGATGAAGTGGAATCAGTATGTTTAAAGTTCTCTTGACTCTATCAAATTTAAATAACTCATGCTGTGCCAGGTAGTACTAACTTCATTACCGAGAACCTGAAGTGAGGCTGTATTGTATCAATAAATATTGAAAATCCATCGACCTTAGAGCTGACTCATTACCTTCACAGTAAAAATTTTCTGAGTCCCGTGGTCTTTATTGCCCTTGGGATGAGTTGTCAAGTGCAGAAGAAAGTCAAGATAATTAATTTAAAATTTGTGGTGCAGAATTCAAATGTGAAATATGCAGGTGGCATCAGCAGTGAGATAAAGGTCACAGAAAGGCCTATGCCAGTTATGTCAATCTAAATGAAAATTACCAGGCACATGGAATTTGATGCTGATATTCTTATTGTTGTAAAATTTGTAAATTTCTTTGGATCGTCAGGAAAAGCAAAACTGGGAAATTATAAATTTTGTTGTATCATTAATAATTTCTCTAAAGCATTTGGATAATTATCCTCCAATGATTGGTTTCATGATATTCCCTTCCTATAGTTTTGCTTTCCATCTCTTGACATCAAGAGACAAGATCAATAACCAGAGATAATCTCAAACCTTTTTATACTAATAAAACTATCCTTCTTACATGGTTGTCTTAAGCAATGTTGCTTTGCACTCATACACCAACCATCAAAGTGAGGATAATACCAGTGGCACATATTTATCTATTTGCATTTGCATGCTTTCGAACCACTAGGTTGGCAGGAACAAGCCCAGCGTCTTAACCACTGAGCCACCATTGTTTTTTTACAGTAAGCATTCTAAAATCAGAATGAGAAAGTATGCCAACCTGCAGTGCTGGATGTTTTGTGATGGACACAGATGTCCTTTGGCTCAATCCTAGATAAGTCCAAAGCTTGGCTTTCTCTATTTGTTTAAATAGGCATACCATTTCTAGGGTTATGGAAAAGGGAGATGAATGCAAATAATGGTTTCCAAGCAATGGACATATGATGGTAGGTTCTCTTAAATCTCCATGCACTCAAACCTGCAGGAACCACAGCAAGAAAGAGGAGCATTTGCACTTGAAGAGATCTATTGGCAACAGGCCTTATTTAATCACTCGTTCTCCCTCTTTCTTTCTAAGTAAAAGGAGGAGTGAGCCCAGTTCCTAGGCTTTACCATCATGCAACAATTACTAGATGGGGACGAACACTTAAGCGAAACAGTGTATGATGTGTGGATATTGTACCTATGAACAAGTGAAAATATTGTTCAATTCCAAAATTATTCCAATTAGAGTGTGTATTGTTTTGTGAGTTAGCTTCTGATAGTCAACCAGGTTTCATTCCATCTTTTGAATTCTGGCTCTTTTCACTGCCAGAAGGTGAAAAGTATGTGTGTTGTGGTTTCTTGCATATTGCATGTAAAAGTTTATTGTATTTGATACCCCTGTGCCTTCCCA
Source organism: Thamnophis sirtalis (assembly GCF_051295495.1). Taxonomy (NCBI): domain Eukaryota; kingdom Metazoa; phylum Chordata; class Lepidosauria; order Squamata; family Natricidae; genus Thamnophis; species Thamnophis sirtalis. The sequence continues at coordinate 75,454,200 of NW_028261386.1, read as the reverse complement.
GAGCTGGCAGACTTGGGTTTCTCTCTCATTCCTCTCATTGTGTTGCTTGTGTAGATTAGAAGGCATTGTTTGTCTACTCAGAGGTAGAATCATTTTGTTAATTGGCATATTGATATCTGAAGAATTGCTTCCTGTTCCATGTTATTAAGAATAAGTACACAATAAGCTATTTAAATTGAAATCACCTGTTCTTTTAGGCAAATTGCATGAACCAAAATGACAGCAACCAAATGTCATAATATTTACACAGCATATACAATTTATTTACTAAAATAAAATGGGGGAAAGCAACTGACAAGATGTGAATGTTTTGGGTACAAATTAGAGGTTCATTGGAAAGCTCTGTTTTCTATGCTTTTCAGCTTAATTAAAGTTATATGAAAAATATGTCTCACAATGCAGTAAAGCACATTTATTCCAGCCATATTCTTCCATGGTATGACAAGTCATCTGAGAAACAGCATTAATTGCTTCCTCCCAATTGCACTTGTAGGATATATACTTATAAGCATTTTTACTGTAAAGAATCCCTTTATACACTGCATGTAGACTACTAATTCCTTTCAGCATTTGAATAGTCTACAAAGACAGTCAGACATAGTGCTTAGCACTATTTAACCCATTTTTAAACTCTATTGGCTCTTGGAGTTAGAACTTGCTCATCATTTTATAATTTGCTTTACATCCCAAACCCGCAGGATTTTTCAAATGTTCCTTTATCTAGGTAATGTGTCATTGTACCCTTCTTAATGGAGAGGGAAGAAAGCTTAATAATAAGCCAGAAGTCTTAAGTAAGACCATTTCTCATAAATAGTGACCTTTTTTCCTTTCTTTAATTTGTCATTTTAGCCATTTAAAAACTTGTGACTCATGGACTCAAGGCATATGGAACCTTTGAGAAGTTGGGTTTAGAGCTAGATCAGAGATTAAACTGTTGTTCAGTTATTCAGTTATTTCCAGATTTCCATGGCTAGGGGACAATAGTTTGTCAGGACTATCTGTCAGTAACTAATAGTAATGGCTAATAGAGTTCTTCCAAACTGATATGTGTGTCAGCAGTGATAGAATCCAGCAATTTGAATTTTGGTTGGCCTCTTCTTTTGTTGTCTTCCATTTTTCCAGGCATTAAGATCTTCTCTTGTGACTTTCCTTTGTGTTATATGTCTGAACAAAAGCTGTACCTTCATTATTACAGCTTCTAATGAGCAGCCTGGCTTTACTTCATCTATTTTTGAATTGTTTGTTCACAGCCATTTTTTTCTAGGATCACAAATCAAAGATAACGGTATTCATTTTCTAAATTCTGATGATACAGCTTTCACAGCCACACGGCTAAACATATGAAAGCAAAAACATATGAAAAACTGTGGCAGGGATCGAGTGTGACAAGCCTAATGAAAAAAAGGCTAGGGGTGACATGATAGCACATTCCAATATTTGAAGGGCTGCCACAAGGAAGAAGGGGTCAACCTATTTTCCAAAGCATCTGAAAACAGGGCAAGAAGCAATGAATAGAAACTGATCAAGAACCAACCTAGAAATAAGGCAACATTTCCTAACATTTAAAACAATTAATCAGTGGAATAGTTTGCCTTCAGAAGTTGTGAGTGCTCCAACACTGGAGGGTTTTAAGAGAAGACTGGAAAGACACTTGTCTGAAATAGTATAGGGTCTCCTGCATGACCAGGGGGTTGAACTAGAAGACCTCCAAGGTCCCTACCAACTCTGTTATTCTGTAACTCTGTTAATTTTATTGGATTACCATTTACTTCATAACATAATGAGTTATATCTTTCTGTTTCAATATATATGTAGTCCCTGTCACTGAAATCAATACGTTTTAAATCAAAGATTTTTAGAATTGAGAAGAATAAAAGATAATGAATCCCTGACTACATCTATAAAAGTTTATGGGATGGTATTTTAAATTAAAGAAGTATAATTTTGCTCCCTCAGAATCAAAACACGTTACCTTTTATATCAAGTTTCTCTTCTTTCTTAATTGTGTGAAAGTGAAATTAAAAGTTGAGCTGAAAATAAATTAATGTTGTCTTTACTAACAGTGTAGCTAGTTAAGGAATTACTCCCAAGTGTAAGATATAGATTCATAAACTGACTTATTTGGTATCTCAAAACAATTTTATCTGATGGGTGAAATAAAATGTGCATCACTGAAAAATATTTCTTAATATGCAGATTTAATTTTATCTGCTTATTTATTATCTGAGAACCATGGCATTTCAGTTTTTGACCCTTGAACAATTTCCAGACTATGTGTTATAGTACTTTATCTTTCACATTGAACTCTCATTTGTGCTTGGATGTAGAAACAGCTGTGATGGGGTTAGAAGCTAAGAACGGAAGAGCCATCAGAGACAAAATCTGAATTAATATCAAGTGCAGTTTCACTGCTAAATACAGTTTCACAGAAACAAAGCATTGTCCTGTAGATCAGGAGTGTCCAACCAAAGGCACTTCAACTCCCAGAATTCCCTATGGCTAGTTGAGGAATGCTGGGAATTGGAGTCCACAGGTCATAAAGTTGTCAGGGCTGGACACCCCTGTTCCAGTCTCTAGCAAACTGACTGTTGTCAAAGAAAATTGACTAAACTTCCAGGCAAATTATACTAAGAAAATGGAAGATGGTCAAAACTGTCAACAGCTTATGCTACAGCTTATGCTTCATCTTGATGGAAAAGAATCCTGCCTAATGTCTTCACCTCCTTTACATCAAAACTGACATTAAAACTGTGAGAAAGAAATAATAGCAACCCAGCTGAGGAATTGCTGGGTGAAAGACAAATACTATAGGCCACCATAGTCAGTTGTGATCCCCAGCCTCAGATACCTTGCCAGCTACATATTCATCTTTCACATTAGCCTACTCCCTTGGAACAGTGTGACAACTACAGAAGAACACCGAGAATGATGATCATAGATCATCGTTAAATATACAGTACTAGCAAAGGAGGCCCTGTTTATCTGTCTTTAATCTAAATCAGAGGGAGTTCAGTTATTCCTGAACTCTGCCCAGGAAAGCTCCTTCTTTCCCAATCATTTTTTTAGTTATGTGGAAGAAAGAGAAGAAAGATCTTCAGTCACTCTAGGCAATATTCCTTGCCTTGTTTTTCCCCCCCTTTTCTCTCTCCCCCCCCCCACATTTCCAAGCATGATACATTGCGAATAAGAACAGTGCTTAAAGAGAGATACTGTTTAAAAAGTAGCACATACTTCGATTTAAGAACTATCATTAAATAACCAAGGTCATGCTTTATTCCACCAGATCTAGTTCATCTACTTCGGTTCAATTGTTTCAGTTCAATTTTGTAACCACAATAGGAAGGGACATTTTACGGGGTATAGAATTTTAAGGTTTCACAACATGGTTCTTTTCTTGCATTTGATTGCCTCCTCTTTAGAGACTTCAATCAGAAGTGAATTGCATCCATTGTTAGGGTCATTCTAATCATATGAACCTGAAAGTTTGCTATTTATTGTTGCTATTTAGTGCACCTCCTTACTTTGTTTTTTTTTAAAAAATGCTTACAGGTTTTGCAGAGAAAATTGTAATCTTGGCAGCTGAAAAATTCTTTTGAGTGGAACTTTACACAGTTGTGAGGCTTATACAGAATAACAACAATTTTTTTACAGAAATATAATGTAGGTTTTTGAGAGAATAAATGTTATATTTATTTTCAGTAAGTAGCTTTTTAAAGAAGCGTATTATTAAATAGATTCTAAAAAGGATTCTGCCATTGTGAAAATGTTGAGAATAAGGAGATATTTCTTTTTGAAAAGGTGTTTTATGTAAGTTACATCTTATTAGATTTGCCCTACATACAGTAAAATACAGTTGCCCAATCTGACAATTACTAGAGGCTAATCACTAGAATAGTGATACAGGTGGCCTTCATTGTTTGTGATGATCCAATTCAAGTATACAATTATAGATAAACACAAGTGCAAATAACAAGATATTGAATCACTAAGGTCTTTTTGTTCCAGAGCCTATGGTCATCCTTTCACGCACCCAGCCCGATTGCACTTCCTTGGTCTTTGTTCCAGACAGAGCATTTTGTTCCTGTTAGTAATAGCAGTAGGAGCTATGAATATTACCATTGTGTATAGGGGCTTCAGAGGAAAAAGTAAAATCCCAACACAAGCACTACATTAACTCTGAAGCATACCAAATCTAACTAGTCTGCAGGCAGTTCTAGCATCCAGCAATGCAGTCAAGAAGCCCTCTTACTGCAATCTAACCCTTAAAAATGTATTATAGACATGTCCAAAGGGTCATCTGCCAATTACTATGCATGAAGAGTGAACCTTCAGAAATGTGAAAACGTGTGTATGTATGTATCAGTGGTGGATTTCAAAAAATTTTAGAACCTTTTCTGTAGGTATAGCCTGCTTTGTGGGAATGGCTTGCCAGCCATGTGACTGGGTGGGCATGGCCAACTTGTAAAATGTGGTGAAACTCACTTAACAATGCTCTTGCTTAGCAACCAAAATGTTGGCTCAGGAACTCTGGTATTGAAGTGTGCAAGTCTTAAAGCTGCCAAGTTACAAGACCATTGCACCCCTAACCCTTTAGGAAAAAAAACCCAGGTGTGCTCAAACTTGACAGCTTTAAGATTTGTGGACTTCAACTCCCAGAATTCCTCTTCTCGCTCTTCATCTTGATGATGTGCGGACGGGCGGGGGGAGGGAGCTGGAACCAGTTCTAAACAGCACTGTAGATTTGTGGAACCTCTTCTATAGAAGAGGTTAGAATTGGCAGGAATCCACCCCTGATATGTATGTATGTATGTATGTATGTATGTATGTATGTATGTATGTATGTATGGTTCCTGATATATCAAAAGCAGAGAGACAGAACCTGAGATACCAAGACTGTGCATAATAACAGCTGTATATGCAGGGTTTTTAAAATTTATTTTTATGATGTTAAGTGAGATGTTAATTTAAATATATGTGGCCTATTAGAGAGCCTTGTGGCTTGAGTACTCCTGGGTACTGAAAGAATTAATCAGTGTGTTATGAGCATGAGAAAGCTGCTTTTCTAATAGTTCTCATTACTAAGCGAGCACTATAATTATTTTCTACAAACAAACTAATTGCAGTGTTGGCTGTTGAAACATCTCTATTTTTTGTTTTTGTTTTAAAACCACCTTCCCTGTTAATAACTTGATATATGCTTGGCACGGAGTTGGTGTGAAAGGAGGACAATAAACAATCAAATATGAAAGGTCACAGCCTTGTTTAAATAAAATTCAAAATAAATCCTGTAAACAAAATTTAGACAGTTGGAAGAGGCTTCCATGGGGGGAGGGGAAAGGGGGCATATTAAAAAATCAAGATGGCATCAAATGTGTAATCAAAGTCCCAGTTTTGTATATGTGTGATGTCTATGTAACACATATTAAAATAAAAGAATGGAGGTTCTATAGCACAGTTGCAGCCAGTCTCTTTACCTTCATATCATTTGGGGTTTTTATTTTGTTGAAAAATACATTCTAATTGATGTGATATAACAGAGGGGAAGTGTAATCTTTGGACATCCCCCCCCCCCCTTCTCTCTGTGTGTCTCTCTCACTCACTCACTCTCTCACTTTCTCTCTCTGTCTCTCTGACTCTCTTTTTCTGACTCTCTCTGACTCTCTCTCTCTCTCTCTCTCTCACACACACACACGCACGCACGCACGCACGCACACACACACACACACTGACTCTCTCTGTTTCTCTCTCTCTTTCTCCCTATTCCTTTTCATTAAGTCAACTGCCAAGAAAAATATAAGCTTATCAAAGAAGGTTTACAGAGAAATCAGTCCAAAGACAACTAGCAGCCCCTGATTCTTCAGCCTATCTGAACTGAGTTAGTCAATTCAGCATGTATTAAACTATCAAGGTTTATAGATTTTAATAGCAATAGGCATTGATAGTAATCATACTGCAGAGAAGGCCAGTTTTGACCCATTCTCCTGAGCGTTTCGGTAGCTACAGGTCAGACCACTCCCATTTTGCATTGCTTCAGCCCAATCATTTCTCCCTGAAACTTGCAGCAGCAGATAAATTTATTTAATTATTTGTAGAACTTATATAGCTGCCTATTGTGTGTACCCTAAAAGTAAGAGGCTCATTCAACGAGCCCAAAGGCATTGACTAAATTAAAGCAACGCATAAAGGTGTTGACTAAAGTCATAAGTAACCTAACCCCAAATATCTTCCCTAATATGTGGCTCTACTGAAGTTTGGGGAAATGTTTGGTTAATGTAGCAAATCTCTTGGGCTGAGAGGTATTAATACTAAGGCTCAACAAAATTGATCACCGAAACAAAGTATGTCCTAGAATAAGCAGTAACTAGAGCTTATTAAATGGATTAATATGCAGTTACCATGTTATAATCATTATATTTTCGTCCCTTGTTTTCTTCTTGCAATAACATCTAGGGTTGTGCAAAGAGAAGTAGCCTTCTGGGATTTAGAGCACTTTCCTCTCCTCTTTTATGTCTGCCCCCCACCCCACTTGAAGGGCCATGAAGGACATAGCAATGATATGGTAATGTTATCAGAAAAGCAAGGACAGTTTGTTGTCCCTTTCAAAGAATTATTTAAAAGGATGGATATGCTAAGCCTATCAGAGGCTTAACAGAGCTTTTAGTTGGTTTTGTCTTAGGAAAAATGTCACTCCTTTATCTGGGGGGACTCATAGTCTGCTTGTAGATCAGATACTAAGTTCACCTTGATTGGACCAATGCATCTAAAGAATCTTTCTGCATTGATTTTCTCATCAGCTGAAATCTGAACTGGAGACTCTTCTTGTGCTTCCACATGTGCCTTAGCACATACTTTTCTTGGGATGTGCACTTAGTACACTTGATGTTATATTTTCAAACGTGTTTGCTTTTCATGTTTTGAGGCTTTGAGGTTTGATTTCCATTTGGCATGTCTATTATGTTTTGTTTCTTGCTAATATTTTTTTCTGTGTGGTTGACATTCTGACGAAAATGTTCTAAGACTGATATCAACTAGTATTTTTTCCCCATTTCTGGCCTTCAAATGTTCAATTTTTAAAGCAGCATTATAGTAATTGCTTTGTAAAACTGTTGTGAAACTATATCTGATGGACAGGCAGACATTCTTTAAATAAAAGCATTTCCTGGGGAGAAAATGTTCAGTTTTACCTTTTTAGCAGCTTCTTTGTGGTATTTTAGCATGCTTGAAAAGGCATCTGAAGTGATGTAAGTAGTTATGATCTCTACATTAGCATTGTGCATTGATTAATACATTTTTATATTTCATCATTAATAGACATGTTTAATTATAGAAGACTCATGTAAATCATGTTTAGTAATACACTTAAATGCTGCTTGTGTAAATATGTATTTGTTTATTAAACCAACAAGAAAAGCCAGCTGTAGCTGACAGATTAATGGATATGGTGTAAGCATTTTTAAAGCATATCTTGATTTTACTGGTGGATATGATCCTTTGATGATTTCCATAAAAATAAATATTGCGGCAGATTTGAATAATGAAATGTTTTCCATTTGTACTAAATGTGTTCTAGCATAGATTAACTCTTTTGTGATTGCTGACTTTAATATATGCTTTTAATATAAATATAAATGCAATTTCAATTTCTTTCTCCCCCCTTCCCAAAAAAAGTATTCTGTGGTTGCAAAATTAAATTTAAACATTTCATGAAGTCATAAAACAGTATTTTTCAAACTTGTCCCACGCTGACTGGGAGTTGAAGTCAATACATCTTAAAGTTGCCAGTTTTTTTAAAAAACCCACTGTTTTAAACATATAAACACCTCTTCATGCTACCTTAGTACCTATCTGATCCTTCCTTTGTGCTGCCTTTTAAGTGAAGCAGCTAGAGGGCAATGTGGATCACTACATACACTATGCAGAGTAGTAATCCTGAAGGTTAACAGCAGAGGTCTGAGTCAGGCTTTCTTGGCCTAAAGCTATAGCTTGGAGGTTTTTTTGTCCCAGCCCAACCCTACCCCACCCTCCCTTTTTTTGACTGGTGAAACAACTGGTCATGTTGAGCTGCTAGGGCAGACTGATACTTTATCTATTGGTATTGGCAAGGGAGACAACAAGCTTGCTTTTCAGATCAAAGGGGGACAGCACAAGTCCTGCAGCTGTTGGGAAAGTGACTGAACAGTGGGCGAGAGTTAAAATAGTATGCAGTGATCTTCAGAGATCAGCTGACTGCTGGTCAAGCCAGGTGCCGACAGATCAAAATTCCTCATTGATAAAAAAGGGAGAGGCAGAAACACAGAGTCATAGAGGTGGGAGGATGAACAAAACATCCTTTCTACTAATCTCTAGAATATCACCCCCTGGAAAAAATGCAAAGAATTAATCCAGTTCCCTTGTTGACTAATTTGTGTGTTCTTCCTACTGCTATTTTGTTTAAAGGGCCTATTGTTTGTTTTGCTGTCTACTGACACAGTATCTATTGTTCCGAATTGTAATCACAGCAACACATAGTTGAGAGTGTGGGACAATGGGACTATCAGCGTTTCCTCTGCTGGCTTGTCAAATGCTAACACAGGGTACTGTATCTTGTAACAACTCTTTTTGTCAGGAATGTACTTGTGTGGATTGTTTAGCCCAATGTATGTTTTTAGCTTAGCTCTTTGGTGCAATACTTTTTTCAACACTCATGTTTAACATGACTGTGTGTTAACAGTTTTACAGGCTGTGTCTCAGGAAACAGTAGAGCCAGGTCCCTGTAAATATTGCCCATTTGATCTCCATTCACAAACTCTGACCTTTTCAACTAATAACCTTTAGTTTAACCACCCACCCACCCACTGAAGTCTTGAATATATACTTGTGTACACCCTGGTGCAGCAAAAAGAAAAAAAACACAAAGGGATAATCTGAAGTGGGGGAGTACTTTGTCTTTTTCCCATTTCCTGTGATTCAATTTTGTTTCCCTTTCTATTATAAGGTATTTGAAACCAGATTTTGTCTTGTCCCCTTCCTAAGAATGAAAAACTAAGTTCAACCTCTGACAGACATCGTAGGTCAGGGACAAACCAGGAAGGCAGATTTGAATGGAATAGGAGACATTTGCCTGTGATTTGTTTCTGATTCATTTAATTTGTTGTGCATAGTATGTGACTTCAGAGATAACTGTTGATTTTCAGGTCCCATCAACCATAGCAGTGTAGATAATGATAAGGAATGGTAGAATAACAGATTTGTAAGCATTAAATGAGCCACACTTCCATTGCCTGATTACTGAAGCTACTTCTGTGGTGGAAAGAGTTATTTGTGAATGCTAAGCCACGATTGGCAGCAATTTTGCTTTATCATGGCTGGATTCACTCTTAAGAGTTTCACTGAGCTTCCCTAAGACCCTTTTTTAATGTATAGTAGCTTCCCTAATCAGAAACTCTTTGGCTCTATATACTTAAGCCATAATTAATTGTCATCATGGGCCATGCCAACTGGAGAATTCTGGGAGTTGACCTCAATACTTTTAGAAAGTGCTAAAGCTGGTAACACATTTCATATAGTTATGAAAGTTTATTCTTTCTCAATCACAATCAGCTTATTGCCTCACTTCTGTACAGGCTATACTGGAATTAAACCCATTTAAATCCCATAGAAGTTACTTAAAAGCAAAAAGAAAGGGCTGCACTGAATATATTGAAGTTATTTGAGGATAACATATAGAAATCTTAGTGGGTATGATGAATTTAAAAAAAACAAGCCGAAAAGAGATTTTAAAACAAAAACAAAAAACATTATTGAAAGATGGATGCAAAAGAAGAGATCAAAGACAGGTGAAAAAGATAAAGCAGCCTGCACTAAAGTTAGCATTCACCAAGGGTGCCATTTCTGTTTTGGCTCTACGCACAGAAGGCTTTTTGTTTCACAGCCTCACTATTGTGACTTTCTGGAACAGTTATTTAATAAGCAGGCTGGTATTCTACAGCAGAGTTGATTCACCAAAAGGCAAAGGAGAGTTAAAAGACTGTTTACTTGCTTTAAGGAACGATAATGATAAATGTAGTACATGTTGCATTTTTCTAAAAAGTCACATGCTGAACTTTAAGAAGAAAAGCCTGATCTTTCCTCAAAGTGTACAGCTTTCTTGAGTTCAATGTTTGAAAGGTTTGAGAATGCCATGTGTAGTAGACAGAGCACGCAGTATTCAATGAATATTGTTGCACACATATTAATGAGACTATTCTTACTAGCAAAGTAGCTGTAAACGATGCGTTTTTCTCATAGTAAATTTCCAAGATACTTCACAGGCTCTTAATTTCATTCTACATACGTTTAAATCTATGTATATTGGACAATGATAAAGCATCAATGAATAAATTTACATAGATGTAAATGTATATATTTCAGAGATATTATCTCTGTATATTTAGAGACATTAAATTCTGGATATGCAATTTTCAAGCATTCTTATTTTTCATCAATTATTCTTAGTTGTAGTCTTCAAAGTATACATGATTTTTTTCATCTGAAATCATAAAGGAAATATCTTCCCAATAAAAAGATACAATATTTATTTAGCTTTGTTAATTATTCTTAGACTATATGACAATAAATATTAGGCTATGCAGGGACGTCACTGGGAACAGCAAAGATGTAGCTGCTCCCTTCAACCGATGCGTGCTTAAGGGAAAAAAGGGTTCGGTTTAAAGCAGGTGCTAGGGACATAGTGGTGTTGCCCTTTTAATTTGGATTACTGAATAACCATGTTAAGTATGTGTCTCATATCCAGTTGCAGTTCATCACACCATAATGATCAAGAATTATAATTGTAAATGGAACTGCTGAGATAGAAGACTTGATTCTTGATTACTGTGATCACAAAGAAAAGTTTCACCCCTGGTGCTACCCTTGATTATACCATTTTACAACCTCTCGTAGAAATGAATGAATGAATTGCATAGTAATAGTGTTGCATTTGGCAATAGTAAAGTATAGTTATTTAGTCATTTATTTTCACATAAAATATTTGAGGGTTGATGTACAATTTGAAACTTTCTGAAGGGTCAAGGAGTTGGAAGAATTTGGTAACCATGGTCAAGTCAGTCTGTAAGGATCAATGGTTAGTAAGAAAAGGAATGGAACTTTTATACCCTTCTTCCTTCTCTGCTTTTCCCACTATGAACACCTCATTTGTGTTTTATTCTGGAAACAAATTTCTGGATTGAAGAAATCAAGGCTTTTCATGACAAGTTGCCATCCTGCTGAAATTGTGAACATTTCTCTTTATCTCTGAGGGGTATGAAGCTCCTGAAAGGAACAAAATGGAAAAGCAAAGCAAAAGAGCTACTGCAATTGACAACATTCATTTCTCAGTTATAGTCCCAGAGTTGAAGAAAGTAAAATGAAAGTATATTTAGCATAAAGATGTTTACATGACATTAAAGGTGTTTTTTCGAATGTATTTCCGCAAATGCTTCATCTTCCCTAAATGCAGTGCTTCTCTTAGTGTATTCACACTTCCAATGATCCTGGCAGAGATCCTACAGTAAATCCACAGTTCCGTTAAAGCTCTGCCGGAAGTAAACTAAATGTGATTCTTCTGTTTATGTTGCAGTGCTTGAAATAGTAATTCCCATCCCAAGGAAAAGCAAGCTGTAAAAAAATGGGATGACAAATGTATTTCACTAAATGACATGTTATTAGCTGGTGTCAATCAGGAAGAATTGCAACAACTTTAAAACACGATACTTAAAAACTGCTACTAGGAGTTCACATTGAATTGTTCCTTAACCTAGATGGGATGAAATATTCTGTGCTCAATGTCTAGGGAGATTGTCAGTCATCCAGGTCAGGGTTGTCCCAAAGGTGATTTCTTTCAAAAGGCAACTCGACTTGTTTTGCTAGAAGAAGAACGAGTGCAGGAGTATGAATAGATTTCCAGAAAACAATTGTAGACTACAGGATTTATGTGACCCCTGAGAGCACAGATAAACCTCCAAGTGGCCTCAATGACTCTCAGAAAGAATGCTAAAGACCAGATGACTGCAAGGAATATAAATCCTTCCATTTCCCACCATCCAGTCAGAACTGAAGAAGCTTCTTGGATGAGAAGCGGAACATCTTCTAGCAAAAAAAAAAAAAAAAAAAGCCCAGTTGCCTTTTGAAAGAAAACACCTTTGGGACAAAGCATTTTTCCCAGTAGACTGGAGCATCCTCAATGAGAAGGACCTTTGCTCCCTCAAAATAAACCCTGATCCTGAAATTCTTAGCCATTGTTTAAAAGAAACAGATGCATAACAAATTATTGTGTACTCTTCTATCCATTTTGAAGGAAAATCTGTCAAATATCAGATATTGGCATGTTTTATGATGCTTTATATAGTGTCACAAAATGCTTTGTGATAATTTTATAAAATGTTGATAAAATGTTTTATCAAATTTACCAAATTTTAATTCCATGGAAGTCATGGATCCCAAATTTTGGGCACTTTAGCCCATTTGAGATACCTTGGTTGAAAATAGTTTGCCTTAAGATTCACCATTTCATCCATTTAAAGGGTACTGACAAGAGAGTTTTAATAGCATATAGTTAGCATATAACTACAGTATTTGATGTGTGTTTAGTCTTTTCTTCCAAATGATGCTAACGTTAACTTGCATTAAGCACAAATTTGTTTTTCTTCTTTGGTTTAGTTTCCAGCTTCCTGGTTTTTTAAGATTTAAGCCAGTGATTAGAGAATATTGTTTAGATCTCAGGTTTCCTAATTGGAAAAGAAATGAGAGAACATGCAAAGTAATTTTGCAAGGCACACATGCTACTCAGACTATGTCAGGTAGATCTATTCTTTAAGAGGAGGAGGAGGAGGAGGAGGAGGAGGAGGAGGAGGAGGAGGAGGAGGAGGAGGAGGAGGAGGAGGAGGAGGAGGAGGAGGATTGTAGATAGACTCAAAGCACCAGTTGTTAGGAGAAAATTTGCAGTTTTAAAAACATTTGTTCAGTATAAAATGAAAATAATGGAAATGTTGCACAGTGTTATCTGATAAAAAGCTAGCAATTAAAATGGAAAAGTAAAGAGACTGCCAGCCAGATCCTGGCTAAATAGATACATTTCTCCCTATTCCCCATTTCAAAGGTCCTTCCCCAAAGACTTTAGTTCTGCTCCGTGAAGAAGAGTTAGGAAGTGAGGTAGGGAGGGGAGAGAGAGAGTGTAGCTCAGTGAAAGGCTTTTTATTTTATTTTATTTTATTTTTGGACGGCAAAAGCTGTGTGATTTAAACCTGTTGCTTCTTTAAGAAGGGATAGAAAATAAAAATGAAACCTTCTCTGGTCAGCATTAGTAGTCCTGAGTGAAATGGGCAAAGGACTACTTTAACAAGAATCATTTCCCACTTCTTGGATTCTAGAAAATGGGATTCTTTTCCTGACCCGCAATATGAAACTGTACTGTTGGTGGAAAAGAAAGTGCTGCCAAAAATACTCGACAGGAAAGCACTCAAAACAGTTCAGCATGTGAAAATTACAATTGCTTTCTACCTTGCAGTTTTGCACCTCCGCAGAAAAATGCCTCCAGATACCCAGGATCATAATTCACATGGCATCGTAGGAGAGCTACAAATAGAGTCAGATAATTTTGCTTTGTTGGTGTGTCTAGTACATCTGAGATAGAGCTGTACCCAAGAACATATCTTAGTCATCCTTTCCACATGAATCATCTTCCTGGATTTAAAACGAAATGTTTCCAAAAGTAAACCCAACTAGAATTAGCTAAGGGTGAGCCCTGGATAGAGCTGACCTAATCAGGAATGTACAAATCAGATAGTTCACATGCAATAAGTAAAAGAGAGTTTGCCATTCATTAATATGTAACCACGCTTTGTGGACTTCTGACATAATTTGGTAATATAAGGGGGGAGGTGTTGGGTAGCCATTTGGATTTTCTTTGTAGATAATTAAGAATATATTTTCACTTTGCTTACAATCTATTTTAAAGACTCCTTGCCATGTCATAGTTGTTCATAAAAATCAACTAAAGATTCAGTCTGTAATATTTTGCTGAGACTTTTTGAGAACATTAATTGCTAGATTGTGACTAAGAATAGAATATTGTTACTTAAAAAGTGATCTATCCTGAACCTAATACTGTCTATGTAGTATTATTTTTCTGTGCGTACTCTACTTTTGTCTTTCTGATAAAGAGTAAGTTGGCCTATAATAGGTTAACTATGTATTGCCATCCTGAAATGATACTATAAAATCTTATAAGTCTTTGAAAGCCAGCATCTTATAGTGTTTATGGTGGAACATAAACATAAAGTATATTTGAAGGAGACTCAAATTCAAATCCAGTTTCACCTTAGGCATGAATAACTGGCTGGGTGAACTTTGGGTCAGTCACTTTCTCTCAGTCCAAGCCATTCCACAAGTTTGTTTGTTGTTGTGGGGAAAATAGGAAGAGGAAGAAGTATTAGATATGTTGGGTGCTTGAATTATAAAAAATAATAATAAAGATAGGATAAAAATCAAATAAAATAGGCAGGACTAGAATTCACTTTCTCCTGGTTTTCAGTCTGGTGCCTTACCCAGTAAAACACATTTTAATTTTAGTTTAAAATTACTGCAGCACTTCCCATTAAAAGAAACCTAAAACTGTCTATTGAATTTTAAAAAGGGTTCTTGAAAAAGTTCTTGCCAAATGTATTGACAATTCTCGCACAACATCCATTTGTGTCCCCTGTGAATCTCTTAACACATATTCAGAATAGCATAAATTCCTGTCGTTAAGTACTTTAAGTTTCATTTTTAGATGTCAGCTTTATGTGCTTCATGTCATGTTGCCTTGTAGCATGATTGCAATGTCATTTTCAAGCACTGTGCTATTTGCTCCAGCAGGTTATCATCTATTCTTATCTTTGTTTATGCTTTCACCCTGCTCTATTCATGATAGTAGTCTTGGATACTTGACAGAATTGCTAATGTCTAGGGCTATTAGTGAGAAAGACTTCCAGACTCCACCACTTTCTAAGCTTACTTTAAAATGGCAAAACGTTTTATGTGAATCAGCAGCTGTATAGCAAATTTTCACCTGTTCTGATTCTGGACTTTGATGACAAGGTCCCCCCCCCCAAAAAAGAGACATAATTGGCCACATGTCTGGTTTAATTACTGCTGAAACTTCAGCTCCCAGGTCCCTGTTCATCTCTTCTATGACAGTAATGGAGAACAATTTTAGAAAATATATCCCTTTAGGCCTCAAATGAGTCGTGATTACTTTTTCATTCTCTGTAGCACATAGTTTCTAAATACTGGTATTATCAACTGGTCCCAGAGCCCACACATTCACAAGTTTTGAATAGAGGCATGTATCAGAGGAAAATATTTTGCTTTTAATCCCCCCCCCCAAAAAAAACAGATTAGTGAAATACTTCGGTAGTTTCAAGTTTCGAATAGAATAAAATTTATGTAGGTAGGGCAAATCTGGTTTCCACTGGCCTCCTTTCTTCCTTCAGTGGCATCCTACTTACTCTACATTTTTTTGAAGCCTTATTTTTTCCTGCCTTCTTTCCCTGCACACCCACAAGCCACTTCTGCCTAGATTAAAGCATCTCTATTTTATTCTGTGTACAAATCAACACACTCAAAATGTGTTCTTCAAATTCGGTACTGACCTTCTGAAACCATATACTGTGTATGAATGATTCACTCACAGAACATTTTGCACAGCCTTACTTCTGCGGAGTGCTTGATGTGTCTGCATCTCTGGAAAACTTTAAAATTAAGAATGGTGCCTAGTTGCAGATACAAGTCTTGTACTTGAAACTATTTATAGAAGGTATTTATCTATCTGGTTTAACCTCTAATAACAGTTTGAAAGGTGTTTTCTTATCTACAATAGGCCAGCACAATTTTCAAGCCACTAAGCCGAATGTAATACTGCAGTACATATATGGCCTGCAATCAAAGGGCTGAAACTGCAAAAATAGACCTATCACTTCACACTTGATTCCCTTATTTTTTTTCTAATTAGAAAACAGATCAGTGATTGACACAGGGTTCTTCTGACAACAGACAATCAAGTCCTCAAAAGATGCCTATTTCTAGTCACTTTAATCACAGTGTGTTGACTGCATCAGACAATGGAGAAATCCATGTATTCTACCCAAATATAAAGATGAATGTGTGCCATTATGTATTAATTCAATGAGAAGTGCAAAACTTAAACAGGCATCTCTTCCTGGATTCAAGAGGTGAAGCTGAGTATGTTCTTTCCCAACATAGATTGAACTTATTCTGTGTGAATGGAATTCAGGATGCCACAAATTGGCCAGATTTTACTAAGAGATTTGACTTTTGCCTTTCCTACTGCAGCCTCTATCTTTCCACAAAATCTATGAGTGGTTTTGTAAATGCACAAGGAAATAGAGGGGGGAGGAAGAACCTCCATCTCACTGATTCCACTATATGTCGCTGGATTCTGCCTAAATAATCCAAGAAATAAGTGATTGACAAGTTTAGGCATTTATGTAATAGATTATTACTGGTTCCACCAAATACAACTGAAACTACTTACTTATTTACTTATTTACTTACTGAACCCCTATCTCATATAATGATTTTAGGTAGTTCACAACAATCCCTAAAAACAAAGATAAAAATAGGTATCCTCCTTTCCCCAGGTCCCATAATTATTATTTTTAGATTTTTCTCCCATACTTAATATTCCTGCCTCCTTTTTCCACAAATACCCTCTAGGTTAGTCTGGGGCTAAGAAAGAGTGGCTGATCCAAAATCACCTAACCATATTTGTTTAATTAATTGAGTTATTTATTTAATGAATGCTATCCACATGTAAGCTTTGGAGTAAAAGCCACATCCTTAGCAGTTTTCTGAGTCTGCTATTACATGGCCTGATGTACTGTACAGTACATGTATCAATTTTACCTAAGTGATACATATACAGCACATTTCCATAATTATTGTACCACACTTTTTTTTTAACGTAATGAGTTGTGTTTAGGAGCACAGAGAATATGGAAGGCTAATCATTCTGGCGGCATGTACTGTGACGTAGTGACTGTGGAAAGATGAAGGGAGATGACTTGAAGTACATTAACACATAGGTTGCATTTGGAAAAAAAAATAAAATTGATTATGCCATTATTTCTATAAAGGTTTGGTAATGAACGAATCATGGAATGATTGATTACCTAGCCAGCCTATTGGACAATTTCAAAATAGCAGGGCTTTAGACATGCCCCAAAGCATTTGGATCTATGGACACTGAGACTTTCAGATTTGCCTGGGGGCCCTTTCTATAGAGTGCACCATACTGTTGACCTTAAAAATGAATCCGCCCATCTGCTCCAGTGTCACATATACATGTTATGGCAAATCATCTCTATACTATAGACAAAAATAACACTGAATAGGATGTGAATTGTATGGTTAGAAGAAAGCAAATTCCCATCCTATCCCACAAGTCCAAAGTCAGTAAGCATATGGATAAAATACATTCCTAGACTTCTTTATCAGTGACCCACCCCACCCCGCAATGTTAGAAGACTTGGTTATGGCTGAATGAGGATTTGTGAGCTACATGAGTAACTTTTCTTATAACTTCCCATTATGTCATTTCTAATTACATGAACACAAAGGCAGCCTGTATTGTGAAGTTTCCTGTCAATTTCTCTGAACATCTTTATGAACGTACCCCTGCTGGGTCATTGCGAGTATTGTCATTATATAACCAAGAATTTTTTCTTAAATGATTATTTCCAAACAATGCAAAATAAGCATGATTGTAACACTCCAGTACATAGCATAGCCCCAATAGAAACTCTGTTGTCTGTTTTGTTCCTTGTGATGCCAGTAATTATATGGAGGAAAACAGCTGAATCACATCATGAAGTAAACTGCTGCTAACAGTTCAGCTAATTTGTTGCACAGACAAGAACTGTATGTTAAAATGTTATAACTGTAACTAAACTGTGGCTGAAATGTAGTTATCTAAGGCAGTGTTTTTTCCTCTCCAAACTTGGCAACTATAAGATGTTTGGACTTCAAGGCCCAGAATTCTCTAGCCAGTATGACCTCCGTGATTACCTGTGATGTTTTGCTGCCATTAAAAGCTACCTTATAGAGTTATTGTTTTTTTAAAACCTTGGTAAATTAATTATCCTGTTCCACAGCCTGCACTGAATCGACTCTTTTATGGCAGCTAAGTATTATTTATCATTTGTATGTATCCATCTTCAATGGGTGTACAATGTCAGCACCAATTTATTCTCAGTTGTATAGATTAGCAAAAAAAATTATCTAGAGCGCTTCACAATTGATCAGAAACCTGAATCTGAATGTAATCAAATCTTATTCTGAGGAGCGTATAACAGTAATTGTCCACTCTACTCCTGTTCTTTTAGGTATTTATTTTATCTCTGTGAACCGTTAATAGAAATATATGACAGATTTATATCATTGCACTTATGATGTCTACATTTATTTAACTTTTATTGATATACATTTTTCTTATGAAATAACCACAAATGAATTATGTAACATATTTATGAAGGGGTGAACTTTTTTTTAATAAATCCACATTGAAGCTACATCATCACTTGCTGTATATCTCTGAGGTCATAAAAAACAAGGAGATGCATAGTCATGTGATAAACTTACAAATAGTTCCTCGTTCACCCCTTTGTTCAGTCTTCATACAACTCCATGATGCCTGAACTGGTAGTCAAGATCAAGACCCTTCAAATTATTCTGATCTCAAAGCAGGAACATGTATGAAGAGTAATATGGAGATCCCACTGGTAAGGTGTTCGTGCAAAAGTTAATGAGAAGATTCATTGGAAAACCCATGTACATGATTTGCTACAGTGCTCTGCTTCTCGGAGTGACGTGCGGTGAGGTTTAGGCTGGTGAGGCATTGACACAGGAGTTTCACATTTTTTTAGACTTGTGGACTTCAACTCCCAGAATTCCACAGCCAGGCATGCTCAGTTCCGATTTAAAGTGACAGCATTCTTCTCCTTTGTGAAGTAAGTTTTTCTTCATTCTTTTTCTTCTCCCTCCCCCTCCTTCCTCCCTCTCTCCCTCCTTCCCCCCTCTCTCAAACAGACACAAGCACACAGAGAAGTTGGATCCCTCTTTCACTCACTCACTCTCAAACAAACACAAACACAGAAGTTGGATTGGATATATTTTCCAATGGCTTGAAAGCAGCTCCTTTGCCATACCCCCCCCCCCATTTTCCTGCTGACTTCCGATCTGAGCCTTTGATTGCAGGTGGAGCCACGTTGCCTTTTCAAACTTGTAATCAGTGAAGCTGGGCTTATATACTTTTATCCAGCTGTGTGTGTGTGTGTGTGTGTGTGTGTGTGTGTGTGTGTGTGTGTGTGTTTGAAAAGGCAACGTGGCTCTGCATGCAATCAAACTTTTTGAATTCCTCCCCCCTCCCCACACACGGCCCTTTTCCAGCTGTTTCAGAGAGGATTCAACTCTGCTCTTGCCTGCCATCATGAAAAGAAAAAAAATGTAAAAGGAAAAAGGCATGAGCTCTGAGGTCAGACTGAGCTAGTTGCTCCCAGAGCCTCTAAAAAGCCTCTAAAAAACACCCTCTACAGGAGGCAGGAGGAAGACGTGCCTCATCTACATAAGGAATTTTTCGGCTTTTAACCCTTGCTTAGCTCTGCTCGAGTGATCATAAAGTCAGACTAAATGAGGCACCTCGTTCTCCTGCCACCCCCTGTAGAGGGCACTTTTTTAGACGCTTTTTTATACAGTTAAGCACTAAACAGAGTCATCCACTGTGACTCTGTCAGCAACTACCTCAGCCTTTTTCCTTTTACATTTTTTTTTCTTTTCATGATGACAGCGGTGAGGCTCTGCCTCCCCTGCTTCCCCTGACTGCATGTCCCTGGCTTCTCCAGATATTAATTTGCTGTTTTGCTTCCACCATGCCACACTTGCAGATTAAGCAAATGTAGCAGAATTTAGAGAAATAAGTGTTTAATTAGACAACCATATATTCAGCAGTGGGTCTTCTTGTTGGAGGTGACCTGAATGACAGAATGGGGCCAAACGTTGAGATCCTAATTACCCAACACTATAACTGCTTCCAACTGCTGCTGTTGAGATTTGTTAACCTGCTTGCCTCTCCAATAACCTGATGTGTAATCTGGAAGAATTTTGTTTAATGCAGGTGACAAACTGATTGGACTAACAAATCAAATAACCCTGAGAGAGAGAGATGGTCCAGAAGAATTTATTTTTTCATTGGGATCAAAATGTCAAGTCTTAATTATTGGCTGATATCTCATAGTTTAGTAGGGTGATGCCGGTTGTCTAGAGGTACACTTGTGTCTGGATAGTGATCATCTGCTGCTGAGTTTGTTTCTTAACTTTTCCCAAGAGCATTTACTGTATTTTATCCTAATATTAAATTAGAGACTGGAAGCATAAGGATTAAATGCAATGAAGAGATGTGTAGGAATACTACTGGTTTGCTCAGTTTGTCTGATCTGGCAAGTTAAGAATTAATTACCCACGTTGATCTAGGAAACTCAATTATGGACTATTACAGCAAAATCATCAAGAGAATATGGGAGTGCATGATGTTTTAAAAGCATAAATTAATTGTAAGAGCTGGCTTCTTCATGGTTGTGCAAATGCTAAAAAAAGAGCATTTATTGCATCTTACAAAGTCAATCTGCTGTCTTTCCCCAACAAAGAACTATTGAAAATGAAAAAAGATGAACAAATGCTAATTGACAACAGAACCACCAATTAGGGTCAGAGCTTGGACTTTTTCCAGTTTATTACACTTGGAGATGCAGGTTCAGATTCTTCATAGAAGGTTTACTATTTTGGTCCTGAAGTATGAGATTTCAATCATTTTATAATACCTAAGATTATAAACCCATGAAATCTGTGACTGACTCTTTACAAGGATGGCCAGCCAGCTCTTTTGACTGCTAAAATAAAAAAATCTCATTGCTCATCCAAAGCTTTGCAGTTTATACAGATAATCCTCACTTACTGACCATTGGTTTATTATATTATTTTACTAATTTATTGTGTGATTATTCTCTTCTATTAGTTTTAGTGTTTTATATATGAGGTTTTTATATTCCTGTAAGCCGCCTTGAGTCACCATATGTGATTATAAATTTCCTAAAATAAAATAAAATAAAAATTCAAAGTTACAGCAATGCTGAAAAAATAAATGTAACAACCATTTATAACCTTTGCAATATTCCTTACTCACATGATCACTTGCAATATTCCTTACTTACATGATCACTATTACAGTCAATATACATTGTCCTGTGGCTACCTGCAACAGAGAAATTGGAGACAAAAGCTCTTCAAGAGAATAAGCTATTTACTCTTCTAAACATCCAAAACAATGCAGGAGTGCAGTTTACAATACTCTCTTGAAATCTTTCTCTCCAATCTCTCTGCTCTGTGATGGGAAAGAGGGAAATAGGGGAGTGGGGGAGCCAGCAATTTCTGTAGGCAATCTCTCCTTTGCTTGATCCTTTCCTGCTGCCAGGCAATTACATTAATCTCTGTGTGTAGAAGAGAAAACAGCTTCTACCCTTGGAATCCCTCTCCAAGCCTTCTAATCTCTGGAACAGCTTGTGATGAGCCGATAGACAGAGAAAGGAAGCAGTATGCTTCCTCCCATATTTGGGCATACCAGGGGTTGTGACACAATAAATATAAATGTAAATGTAAATGTAAATGTAAATGTAAATGTAAATGTAAATGTATATGTATATGTATATGTATATGTATATGTATATGTATATGTATATGTATATGTATATGTATATGTATATGTATATGTATATGTATATGTATATGTATATGTATATGTATATGTATATGTATATGTATATGTATGTATGTGTGTATATATATATATGTGTGTATATATATATGTGTGTGTATATATGTGTGTGTGTGTATATATATATGTATATATGTATGTATGTATGTGTGTGTGTGTGTGTGTGTATATATATATACATATATATATGTATATATATATACACACACACACACATATATATATATATATATATATATATATATATATATATATATATATATATATATATATATATATATATATATATATATATATATATAAATAAAAAGTCACAACCCCTGGTATGCCCCAATTATGGGAGGAAGCTAACTAAAGCTAAAGTTGTGACTTTAAATATATACCTTTCTCCCTGGCTCAGCTGATAACGGATCAGACCCTGTGGCTTAATGGCTAAGACGTCTGCCTAATATGTAATATAGCCCAGGTTCGAATCCCAGTAAGGGTATGGCTAGCTGATGAGAGCTAAATAGCTTGAAATAGATCTATACTAGTCTCCCTTTATTTATTTATCAGCACAAATAAAACACACACACACACACACACACATACATACATACACACATTTTAAAAATCAATAATATATCCACCCTTACTGACTCTGATACCAGCTCTTCTGGTGAATCATATATATTGTTAGCTGATTTTGGCTTCCAGGCCATTTACTGAGTCTGTCATCACAGTAAGAAAAAAGTAGACAACTCTATAACATTCATCCAGTCCACCTTGTATTTTTGCTGGCTGGCTTGTTTTTTTGTTGCATTCTGATAGATTCAAGCTATAATTATTGCAGCAGGATTAGAAAATAAAAACAGTAAGACATAAAAGCCAATTAAAAAATAACCATCGATTGATAAATGTAATGGTGACCTCCCAAACAACTCTTGTCTTTAATAGTTTCCAGAAGGCCATCAATGAAGACGCCAACTCTAATCTCAAGAGAGAGAAAGTTTCATAACATGGGGGCTGGAACAGAAAAATATAACATTGAGTCCTGGCTAGTTTTTGCCAGACATCTGGCAAAAGGAGAAGATGTTCTCCTTTTGTTCTCATACTGACCAGCAAGCACAGGAGCTAACAAACTTATTCCTTCCTGAGCAGCTTTTATACCAGGCAAGGTGCTTTCCTAATAAATGCTAACTGCAAGTTAACAAGCAGTGCTTTGGGACTGTAATTTATTTATCAGCATCCTCCTATGGGTTTGCAATGCTGCCTGAAATTGACAAGATCTTAATCAGTTATATGCATCCTAGCACTTTTCTGGGATTGAAAAACCAGTCTTCTCGATGCAGGAAAAGGTAGTTCCATATACATATATAAACCTAAGTATATGAAGGTGGTCCTGTATGTTCCTCAATGCCAAGCCATGGAGGGCTTTATAGGTTAAAAATCAACATGATGAATTGCATCTGTAAGCTTTTTGGTAACCAATGCAACAATGTAAGGTAGTGACTTTGTTTAGCTAATATCTGGGCCTCTGCATTTTGCACCAATTGCAAGAAATTGCTTAGAGTCCCTCCCCTTATAAAGCCCCTTATAATGGCTTTTTAAACAGTATTCTCATGTCATTATTACCCCATATGATTACCCCATTTTCTAGGTGCAGCTTTGAAACATACGATTTTATATTGGAATTATGTATATTATGTATGTATAATGGGTTAGCATTGAATATCAGTGACTGCATGATCTCTGTAGATGCTATATACTAAATAAATAAGTAAACTGAAATTATATTAGTAGTCTAACTTCTCTTTCCAAATAACTAAAAATAACATGGACCTTAACTATTTATTAATGGTAATGAATGTATTGAAGGAATGTCTGTAGTTTTAACACTTGTTACAAAAAATTATCAGTTGTATTAGTTTATTTCTAAATAAAATTAGATTCTAATCTTTTCTCGCCCTTTCAGTGTGTGCTTGTGTGTTAAGATTATTTTTCAGAACAGTTGGGTTAATTTCTCAGCAATCCATATCCTCATTAATTAGTGAGATAGGCTATTTTTTCCCCTCGGTCTTTGGCTATGTTTAAGGGGAGGGGGAATTGCTGGTAAGGCAAGCAGCCTCTTTGTGTAGCTACAAATAGAAGTGCCAGTTGCATCTAATCCATACACAAATACTTCTTGCATTCATTTACTAAATAAGGCTGTGTGACTAGGACTTGTATGTATCCCTCTGATAACCTTTGTTGTGTTCAAGGACACCGATGAGGTTGCCGATGAGAAGCATGTAATGAACTATTGTTACCATGTAAGACGAAGCTGAAAAGTAGCATTGCATCCTGCAGTTCCCAGTAGATTGAGGAGAACAAGCTCACAATGTTTTTCAATAATATCAATGCTACTTTTACATTTGATTCCATTGGCATTTCAGTAACAGTTGAACAACTGCCAGGGGTGAATTTTGAATGTATTTAATATAATTTGTTGTGAATCATGCTCTATATTTCTATGGATTCTGCACAAACAGAATATGTGTCATTCAAAAAGGAAGTTAGCAACAACAATTTATAGCCTAAAAGTATTTCATAGCTCAAATTACACTGAACGTCATGTTCAATCTACATTAATACATTATCTTCAAATTACATAAATCTGTATGATATACATAGAATGTGCATAATTACATATATTGAAGTATCTTTCCATATCATTGGTGTTTCATTGCTATACAATGTTTGTTTCAGAAGACCAAAGGATTTGGATTCTACAATCTATACGACTTTCTGTCAGTTTTCCTTTCACCTGTTAATCTTTTTGATTTAGTTATAGAAACATGCTACTCTAGTTCAGATTTTGTAATGTAGAAGTTCTTGTAAAGTAATGTAGAAGTAGGACCTGAAACAAAGCAATATCAAACAACAAAATGAAAATGAATATCTCAATCCTAAATTAACAATATTAAAGCATTGTAAACTAAGTAGAATAAAACTGTTAGAGATCTATCATTTTCCTTAGAAGGGAATTCTGGAAAAGGGATGTTGTCACAAAAGTTCTGAATCAAATCAGCTGAATCTTCGTATGAGAAAAATTAATATGAAAGAATGTAATGTTTAATATAATCTGGCCAAAGCCTCTTTGGACTTTATAAATAACTCTTAACTTGAACACTGGATTGAATGAAATGAGAATCAGTACAATTGATTTAAGGCTAAATGTTTGAAACTGAAAACATTTTGTCCTAAATGTTTGAAACTGTATACAGTGTTCATGTTTTATCATTAGCATTAGTCTAATACTTTTTGTGGTCATAAGTAAAGAAATGGTTTTAAATTATGCAGATGTATAGGCTAGTATACTCTTTTGCAAAATGAGCCTGCATAATGGCATTCTTGGGCAATCTGCTGCTAGGATAACAGGTAATTACCAATCAAATAATTATAACTACCACTTACATTGTTTTGAAACAATGTCTTTGCACTGTTGTGGTATCATAAGAAATCAAAATCTTATCTTCCTTAAGATCTTATTGACAAAATGTGAGTTTTATTTTTTATTAATTACTGTACTTCATTATGGAGTATTAAGACTCAGTAGGTATGGTCTGAATAGTACTTAAATACCCTGATCTAATTTTCCAAGGAATGAATGAATAAATAAATATATATGTATATATACGTGTGTATATGTGTGTGTGTGTGCGTGTGCTTCAAGATATTGCTTCAAGAGACTTTGTCTTTCCTGAATTTGTAAAAATTAATTTTCTGTTTAAAAAGCTGAATGTGTTTCCCCATCCAATATGGGGTCGCACTTTGAATTTGAACTACTGTATGTATTATTTTATTGATTAGAAGGACAAATGTTTCAAAATAGAACTTTTTCCCAAGAAGGCTTAAAATATTATAATATATATCAAAGTTTAGATATATAAACTTTTTCTCATTTGCTAATTTAAATGGTTGTATATTTAAAAGTTTCAAATATTTAGTACATATTAATACTGATATTTTGAACAATCTCACATGTTTATGAAAAAGAAAAAGATAAAATGTATCTTCTCATTGCCTAACAGCCTAATCTAAAATAAAATCACTGCTGCAAAGTGAAGTGAAATTAATGAGATGGTGGAGGTACTCATTACTGGAAATGCAGATATACTAAATTAAATATTTCATTCAACAATTTATTCTCTGGTACCACCAGTAATCTTTATCTTCTTCCATTTCATTAACTGAAAATGGACATTGAGACAGATGCCGCTGTAACCTTTTCCCAGTGTCAAAAAAGTCTCCAACATTTTCCTCAAAGTGCTTGAAGTCTCTCCTTCAACCTCTTTATCTTTATCTTCTTTTATTATTATTAATAACAACAATCCTTGAGAAGAAGGCGAAGATCTCACTGCTAGGGAACTGGAATTGAGAGTGAAGGTCTCATATTAAAAAGTCCTGGCGCTGTTTTACTTTCTCAGGCATTATTCATAGGTGTCCTCTCTCTGCAGACAAAGGGGCCAAAGGTTTCCACAAAATGCAATCGCTTAAATTTTGCAAGATTTAATTACTCTTCATACTTAAAGCATTTGCTGACCATTCCTTGTTTCAAATGCTGGTACCCACCAGTGCCTAATGCAATGTGGCTAACCTAAGGCTTTAGTTCATATATGCATTTGTACACTTGTGTTAACTGGCTTTCCTATTTTCTGCTATGTTAATTTCCTTTGGTAATGGTGATTGGCAAAAATAGCATTATTAGTACTCAAGATTGCTTAAAATTTTTAAGTAGGATCCCCCCCCCCCCGTGTCACTCTATTGCTTGCGATGTGAATAAGTAAAACACTGTGTTTCCTTATCTTTGTGGTATTTCAGTGAAATTAGCTTTAATGTTACAATCTATGGTCAAATTTGGCCATAAATAAGAATGTAACCATTCTTCTTTAGTACATTCTTTAAGCAGTTGAACTGATGAGAACAATAAAACAAACTTGTTTATTATGGAAAGCACTTTTGGGGGGTTGATTATTGTTAGGGAACAAAATGCAAATGCGGGTCTGTCCTAAATTTTTCTGGATTGCAACTTTATCTAATTTACATGCTGTTTACAAGCCAGTTAGTTAAATTGTATAAAAACAACAGATTGTATAGCCTCTGATGAACTACTGCTGTTATAAAATTCAAGGGAGAAGTTATGTGTCTTGGTCCATTTAAATATTTTTGAAAAATCATATTTCCAGTTTATATGTTGTTTTCAATGTATTCCGATTCCAAAGAAGGGCAATGAGAAAGAATGTTCAAACTACTGCACCATTGCACTCATTTCACATGCTAGTAAAGTTATGCACATAATCCTACAAGCTAGGCTCCAGCAGTATGTGGATCAAGAACTCCCAGAAGTATAGGCAGGATTTCGAACAGTCAGAGGAACTAGAGATCAAATTGCCATCATACGCTGGATCATGGAGAAAGCTAGGGAGTTCCAGAAAAACATCTTCTTCTGCTTCATTGACTATGCTAAAGCCTTTGATTGTGTGGATCACAGCAAATTGTGGCAAATTCTTAAAGAGATGGGAGTACCAGACCATCTTATTTATCTCTTTGGCCACCTAATGAGAAGGAAAGACTCACTGGAGCTGGGAAAGATTGAGGGCAAAAGAAGAAGGTGATGACAGAGAATGAAGTGGCTGGATGGAGTCACTGAAGCATTAGACCTGAGCTTAAATGGACTCCAAAGGATGGTAGAGGACAGAAAGACCTGGAGGAACATTGTCCATGGGGTCATGATGAGTCAGACATGACTTTGCAACTAACAACAACAAAATGTTGTTTTCACTGTTCTTATATTCAGTTAATATACAGTATAAATTCTGCTCATGGATAATATCACAATAATCATAAAATTTGTTGTTAGAAGTGGCTAAAGATTTGGCAAGATATTGATTTATAATAATATTAATTATTGGGCATAATATTGATTTATCATTAATGATTCATTGTTGATTAATGATATTATTCTTATACCCAGACCTAAGGTCTGTAAGATAAAGAAAGGTATAGAATGAGAGACAGGCAAAAATTAAATTGCTGAAGCTTATCACATTTGAATCATATAAGAACTGAGGAGATGAGAACATAATACATATTTTCTTGATTTTTAAAAATTAGGTTTTATAAATTGATGGCTGAACTATCAAACACCATCTAAAATGAATAATAAAACTGTACAACATCTGATGTTAAATTCATATATTTCTTTGGTATGAAAAAAGCATGCATTTAAACTTTAAAATGCATCGATTCCATTCTGGGGGTTGACTGTATTATTATATCAATTCTAAGCTATCAGTCTTCCAATGGGCTTCAGTAGGATTACTTTTTAAAGTACCATTCTACCTTATTACTGTAATTGGGTACAAAGATGTCGACCTAATTAAAATACATAAAAATCCCAGCAGTAGAATAATCTCCTTAAAACTATTTTAGGAAAGTTTTATTAAACCATTGTTCAATAGAAAAACAGGAAAAATAATGGAAAACAATCGATACTGAGCCAGAAAACCATGTATAACAATTAAGGATAATGATCTGTAGGTCACCTTTTTGGTTAAAAATTCTGAACCTGACCTTACATAGAGAACCACTATTCAAAAATATTCAGATATTGTCTGATTCTTTTCAGTTTGGCAAGGGAAGAAAAACAGTGAAGGGTTCATTAAGGACTTTTTGTATTTCTGCCTTCCTTCAAATTACCTTAAAAATACAGTTAATATTAAGCAATGACCTAGGCAGGCCAAAAAAAAGTCAGGATGGATGTCCTGACAGAAGAGTGTCAGCCACAGCTCTTTTCTAATTATATCAATACCATATAATACATACAGTACTACTGAGCTTTAATTGTGCTGCCACCCACTGCCATCTTGACTTTTTTGAAACATCCTCTTGTTACTATGGACTCTGATGATCTTAAGGTTTTAATTTATTGTTCTAAACCACCTGGCAGGTTTTATTCCTCATTACATCTCCTCTTCTTTCATAACATCTGTAGCATCATAAGACCAGCTTCAGTCTAAACACTACCAGCCGCCACCTAGCATCATTAATTTAGGAAATGTGGAAAAGAGCCATTTCTGTCAAGGTGTTTGGAAACAAATAAATGGAGAAAAACAGTTCCTTTGCACATTACATAAAATATTTAGAAATGGTTCTGCATAGTTTTCCTTACTAAATGATGCTTTAGTTTATTATCCTGCTTAGTCATGAAGATTAGCATGATTTGTTTTCAAGTAAGCAACTACATGTTTGGGGTTATATTTTCAACTAATAGTAAAACACAAAAGATGTCATTAGAGAAGGGGGAAACATTTCTTTACCAGATTTCTTTACCAGAAGTTCCAATACTTCTGAGGCTTGGATCTGGCAGTTCTAGCCTTTCTCTGTTTAGTCTGCAGAACCCCACGTATGAAGATTTTTACAGTTTGGAAACTACATCAGGCCCATACCTTTTAGTTGTGCATTGAGGGAGTGATTCAGCTTATTCTATTTCGGGCAATTAGGACAACTTTAGGACCTGTGGCCTTCATGCTGGCTCAGGAATTCTGAGAATTTCTAAAGTTGCCATAGATGCCCATCCCTGATTTAGGAAGAACTCATTTGATCAGAGACGTCTGCTTATTTTCTTTTTATGCCTCATACTACTGAGGCAGTAGTGGGTTCTGGATCCTGTTCCAACCAGTATGGCAGCATCCACATGGAGCGCGCACATGCATCTTAGTGCCTCAGCAATGCTCCAGCTTCTCAGCGGACCATCGCACAGGTATTGTATGCACCGTGCATGTGCGCAGAAGCGCCAAAGACTTAAAAAAACAGTAAGAAGCTTGGGCGAGCAGGTGGGCCCTCCGGAGCACTGTACCGGAACGGTATCTGGTGCTCCGGCCAGGCTCTGGTACGCCCGTACTGGAGCGTAGCGCCTGCAACTCACCACTGTTCTGAGGTGCCCAGGCAGAACAGTGGAGAAATCAATTGCCTTGTTTTTAGGGTAGACCTTTTTCATTTTCAAGTTCACTATAGGAAGGAAACCATTTTTGCATTTTTAGTCTGAAGTTAAATGCATTTTAGGTATAATGAAAATTTCCAAATATTTGGGAAAATTAGGATAAATGCATAAGTGATTTAGGGATGGGCTATGGAAGCTAATGTTCTTCTGTGCACGGCTTGGAGACTCCATGCATGGGTATAACTTCTGTCTATCTGTCTAGAGACTGAGTTTGAATTGTTTGGACATGCTTCTTGACTGGAGTCAGTTTTTTAACTCAGTCTAGCACAAAGAGACATATTTTTTCCTTCTCTCTCAGTTTTGGTCAGATTTACAGAAAGATTTCATACCTGGAGTCTCCAAATCAACATCTAGCAGCTTTTGATCTTTCTGGTCATTGGAGAGGTGAGCGATGTTATTCAGCTGCTGCTGAATAGCCCTCAGCCACCCTTGCGTATGCGCACACACACACAAAGAATCTCCCTCTCTCTCTCTGTATATGTATACGTATACGTATGTACATACATACATACATACATACATACATACATACATACATACATACATACATGAGATTTTGTCTTCCAAGCTTTCAGACTCATGCTGGAGCCCAACCTCAGGGAAGTTATCTCAGCTTGGAAGCTTGGAAAACAAAACCTCTGGTCCCGGTGACCAACCCAGATTGGATCCTGCAACATTACCTTTGGACACATACATTGTCTTCATTTGTGAAATCGGAAATTTTTCCTATTTCTCTTATTTCTATGTTCCCTCTATTTATTATTATACCTAGATGATCAATAGGTTGTTGCTAAAAATCTCATATAGGAATCAAATATTATTTATATAAATATTTATAGAAAAAAGAGCAATATTTATTTTTAAATATTTTTTATTAATAAAAGTATTTTTCAGTTACTTTTACAAAGTATTTGACAAATATAAAAATATGGGCATATTTTGTTTCTTCTGATGCTAACTTTTAAAAATCCATTGCATCAGGGCTGCCATTAACTTTTATTTGACTATAAATTATACATTAATATATGTGCTTCTCATGAGCCATGTTATTGGATGTTTGCATCACACTAAGAGTTGAGCAGCCTAGTGCTCCATAATTTCTATTATGAGATAATTTATCAGAAAGCATGCACAATAAAAGTCAACATTTCCACTGATAAATATAAATATTGCAAAAATACGTCACTGACTAATGCCATCAGCAGTTTTGCCATCAGAAGCCATTCATTGCTTGATAAATTGTTGAGGTAAATTATGAAGATCTAATAAATTAGAGTAAAGACTAATGGCTAACAGATGTAGACCCACTATGCACTCTATTAATTAATCCTGATACAGATTATGTGGAACTAATGCAAATCACTTGCATTAGGAACATTTGTATATTTCATCAGGGCATGTCATGTAGCTGGGAAAAAAGTGTTTTCAACATTTTCAGGAAAGTGCTGTGAGCACAATCTCTGCACTATTTATTTTTATGATTATACACTAAAATTAACCTCTCCATTGCCATAAATCACGTTTTCTCCAAACGGGGACAACACACTCAAGACCAACTCTGGCAATTTTAAGACCCTTGGATTTCAACTTCCAGAATTCCCTATCCAGGCATTCTGGCTGGGGAGTACTGGGAGTTGGAGCTGACATCACAGCGATACGCCGTGCAATTTTGCAACTCCAAGATCACCGTTGATATCTCTGCCACTGGACAGTCCTTTTGGACATAAACCATCCCATAAAGATGGTGATAGAGAGGGGCACATCCTGCTGATCCCAAGGACATCACAAAGTTTCTGGTTGATCCAGGAAAAGCCCTTTTCTAGCGGCTGCGAGGTAGCCATCAAAGCTGCTGAAGTCCGGGACAGCTCCAGAACGGAAGAGAAAGCAGGACAGAAAGTGTGTCAATCTGGTGAGAGAATTTTTCTTCATTATTATTTGAGAGAACACCCTAAAAGACTAAAAGTAAAGTTTAAATTGAAGACTGGAGAGGTTAAGTGGCGAGATTAAGCCAGAGTCAAACTGAGTGGTTTTTTTCCTTTTTATTGCTGGAATTTGGCTGGACTTTTATAAACACTTTCTACTTTTTAAACTGGACTGGTTTTTTTCCTTTTTTAAAAAAATACTTGCATAATAATCTTTATTGTCTAAGACAATAAAGTTGAAGTCCACAAAGTCTTAAAGTTGGCAAATTTGGACACCCTGCTCTAGAGTGTGTGAGACCGAAGGTGCACTTGATCCCAAAGGCAGCAGCCTGCTTTCTGATGTATAAGAACCCTTGTGCATTTAACCCTGGATTGGGTATAGTATGATGTGGCATTGGTTGCCAGTAGATACCCAGGTGTCAGTTTATTTATTTATAAAACTTACAGCTGGCTTATATATAATAATCCTGGCAGCTCCCAACAAAACCACAATGTCAGTAAAAAGAAAGCTAACAACAAATCCAACCATTTCAAAAACAATCCACAAGAAAACAGACCGTATCATCTGGAAAAAGGGTGGGTGAGAAAAGTTTGTTATGTAGACAGGATAAAAAACAAAATGCAAGACAGTTTGAACCTTGCTTCTAGTTCTTAAATCAGGTTGTTGGGAGGTTTTTTTGTGTGACTTTAAATTAGTCTAAATTAGACCCCAAATTAGACCTTGCAGTTTTCTTAGCAGCATTTTCAGAAGTGGTTTGCCATTGCTTTCTTTCTAGGTGGTCGCCTAGAGTAGGTGGCTCAGTGGCTAAGACATTGAGCTTGTCAATCAGAAAGGTCGGCAGTTCGGCGGCTTGAATCCCTAGTACAGGTCTCCTGCATGAGCAGGGGATTGGACTAGGTGACCTCCAAGGCAGAGGTGGGTTTCAAATCTCAGCACTACTGGTTTGCTTGTGCATGCGCAGAAGCATCCAGGAGGGTGGGCAGAGCCTCCCGATGCCGCCACTATCAATTTGCCCAATCCGGGCCAAACCAGGAGCAACCCACTTCTGCTCCAAGGTTCCTTCCAACTTTGTTACTCTTAGGGGTGAGAAGAGTGACTGGCCAACTGGTTTTGCACCAAAGATGGGATTAAAACTCCCAATCTTTCAGTTTCTAGCTTGACACCTTAAACATTATTAATAAATATTACTTATTCTAAATGGTGAACTTCCAAGTAGTTCCATCTTTTTTGGCACCAACAACAAGTCAAAGTTTTGATCATTATCTATAACAGTTGATATGGCTTGGTAGCTGTGTAATTTCAAGACCATCACATTCAAGTGGAGCTGACCTGCTTAGTATGTGCTTTCTAGAGGCAGATATTGGGAGTGTTGCCCATGTGAAAACCACCACAGAACTCCAAAGTTATTTATTATTGCAGTTTGGAAAAACCACCTGGATTTAACCAGCCCTGTGCGATATGAACCAAATTCTCACTGGCCATGGTAGATGTGCAGATGCCCTCTATAAATTGTGCAAAACACCATCACCAAATTGTGATTGTGGGACCGAAAAAAACCCTATCCAACTTATAGTGACAGGGTGTCAAAATAGAGCCTATAATGGAGACTTTATTGATTTCATGGCTGTAACAATGAAGCCCCCAAAAAACAAACCCCGAAATAACCTTGTAATCTGACAGGATATTTTAGACTTTATAGACTTTTAAACTTTATATTTCATATTTTGTATTTTTAACTTTTGTTAAAAATGTGAATGTGCTATATGATAAATAATAATCCCTCTGGAATAGTTCCCTGTTCCCAGTCAGTCACTTTCCCTGATGGCTTTTTGGAAGGTCAAAACAGAAGTGTTTAACTATGGATATTTTATTATTTTATTATTTTTATTGTGATTTTATCTAAATAATTATATAGAATCAGTAATTTTAAAATGTTATAATAAAAGATTCTATTCTCTGAAGTATATATGTATTTTTTTTTCAAACCCTTAAAAATATATACACTGAACTTGTCCTCAATTATGTCATTCAGTAAAGTAATTTTTTAAAATCTGAATGTGTATAAATTGTGTTAATCATTAGAATCCTGAAGAAATAGAAGAAGGCACAATGCAAAGTAGTTTGGTTTCAAAGAGAATTACATTTATAATTTTTTTCTGCTCTTCTTTCCTTAATGTAATATTGTTTTCTGTGTTTTCCATCAAATTCAGAGTAACATTTAAATGTTACTCAGTTCTAAATGAGAAGATTAAGCTGAACTGAACAGTGTTTTATTAATAGCTTATTGAAAATTCAGTGGTTTGATTCATAATAGCAGTACAAATAGTTTAGTAAATGCCCTTTATGTACTAACAAGAAGATACTTGTTTAATAAATGCACATCTTCTTTGGGTTTAACAATTGGTGGCTTTAACATTTCAATCATCAGTATTAATCAAATGGTCCTTAAAATGTTAATTTGATTATTGGAAACAGAACTTAATTGAAAAAATGAAGCATGTTGAAGATTTTAAAGTTATTTTCCTTTATTTTAGTGATGTACGAAAATATTGGTGAGATCTCAACTGGTAAAATAGAATGGAATTTATTATTTGTGAATAAAATGTACACACTTTACAAAGACCTTCTTTTTTAAAAATGAAAGGTTTACTTGTTTACTGTTTAAATGTCCTCTATCTGTGCTTCTGTGGTTGCAGATCTTCCATAAATAGTGCCTGTATCTGCACAGTACTATTCATGAATATCAGGGCAAGTGGAAGCAAAATGCTTCACTTTGTTTGAAATTGCTTCTTTTACTAATCAGATTTGAATAAGATAAATATTGACTCTTTTAGATTACTTTTCAAGCTACTGCATAGAATGAGTTCTAGTTGATTCTTGAATTTCCCAAACTGATGGCTGTTAAGCAGTTCTTTGTGATTCATTTTAAAGATATAAGCAGCATTCTCGCATCATATGTTTTTTATTCACATGTGCCTGTTTTATATAATCCTGGAATGGATCGGAGAAACAGCTTGTACTTAGGCATGTAAATTGCCAGTGATAAGAAACAACATAGATTAGAAATGCGATTTAAAATTCTACAATGGGAATATAATCTGGAGAGAAATTTATGGGAAAGGAATGATATCTTTTTTCTGAGTGCAGTAGCCTCCAGAAGAAATAAATTTTATTATTTAAACTAGGATTCTCCAAAGTGGTCAATATTAACTCCCCCCCCCCCGATCAATGGAACTGTCCATTACTCTTGTTATTAGTTGTAGTACTATTCGTTCAAGTAATATTTACTAAAGTATTTTCTTATGAAAATCTCATGAACAATCTAAAATTTCATGAACAGGTCAAAGAACTGAAGAGTTTGAGGGTGCTGATTTAAACAAAGACCCAGGTTTCTATTGTGTATATTTCCACTTAAATGAGTTTTGAACAATTAGTTAGCACAAGCAGCATTTTTAGATTAATATAATATGGATCATTATTTAATTTAACATGAAAAATTATTCACTGTATGCTTGGCTACCCCTTCAAAAGCAGCAGCATTAAGGTCTCTGAAATAGGATCACAACCCATCATATATACCATATTTTTCTATCTATAAGATGCCCCCATGTATAAGACACATCCATGTTTCATGTAGTTTCTTGTAGTAAGCACACTATAGGCCATCGCTGTGAAGAAGCCATTTTGTTAGAGTGAGTAATACAACAAGAACAGGAAATGCATCACAGGAACAATAGAGATGAAACCTAGAGAGGCTATATGATATGGGAAACAACTACACTAGAAAGGAATGATAGAGCTGCATATAAGATAGAGGCTCATCCTTGCAGCCTCCTGTCTATAAGAGGCCCCTCCATTTTCAAGTAAACATTTTAAAGAAAAAGCATCTTACATGGAAAAATATGGTAATTTGTATGGTGTGTTTGTGGTGCTTTTGATCACAGACATTGCTTTCTTAAGTCATCTCTGCAACATTCCAAGGTTCCTATAATCCTTATTTACCTTGTAAGTAAGACTCCACAATGGTTTCTATGCCAAGATCTGAGGTTTCCAATGTGGCAGTTGTAAATTTTCTATAGGACAAAACTTCAGCATTAAAAAAAAGAGAATTGGAATGTTGTTGATGCTTTTGAATAAAAGAACCAAATCAGTACTCCTTAATATTTAATGTAAGAGGTGAAATCCGTTTATGTAGTCTCATCAGAAGTCCTATAAATAGTATATTAGTCTAGCGCTAGGTGGTTGGTAGAGTATGTTCTAATAACATTTTCTTCCTGCATATGCTGATTTTAAAATGAAACATATTATTTGCTAGTTGCCAATGAGCTAATTTCTCCATTTTGACAAAGAAGTTCTGCTGAAGCACCCAGCATTCTCAGGTGTGTCAGAAAAATGAGTGGCCCTCTAAATGTCTGTGTGTGAATGAATGAAGTCATGTTGAACAATTAAATACATAAACTACCATCATGCAGAGACTATTTGATTATTTTCCCCATGAGATGGCAAGACTGTGAGAATTGGCCTGACCTCTGTAGTAGTGCTGAGAGCCAGCTGCATTTACAGTGGTGTAATGTCAATATGCCACAGCTTGATGAATGCTTTCATGTTCTTTTTTTCCCCCAGGAACATTCAAGGAAGAGTTCTGAGTGGCTTGAACTCTTGGTCTCAGCATTTTAACTATTGCATTGGCCAGCTATTGCATTCAACTATCACCATTAGTTTCTTATTTGGATTTCCCTTGCAAACCCAGAGGCTCCAATGAGCCTGTAGACAGCTTTTGATAAGATACAAGCTTGGTGCAATTAAAGTATCCAATCTCACTGAATACAGCACAGACTGGAACAGAAAATGTTACAAGTCTAATTGGCAGTTTACGTACACTGCTTTCCAGAGATGAGCTTTTTATCAGGAAAAAAGGGGGGTTACAGAAGAAAATACCAAACGACAGGAAGCAAGGTTATAACTGATAGGTGCGTGTTTTAAAAGTGTTTTCTAGAGATAAACAGTAAAAAAAAAAAAACTATATCCAAATTTAAGTTTATGGCTGACAGAAACATTATCTCCGTCTGCTAGGAAAACAATTGTCATTTTCAAAATGCATAGTTATCTGTATCTAAAATGTCAACATTTGACATTGTTTAAAAGCTCAGTGTTGTTTATCTTTGGCCCGAGTAATCTACTCTGCCTCAAATACTGGTGTTAAAGTTCTACAGTATTTCCTCTTTTCAAATGCATGTCATCGTAATTAATGTGAACATCTTTAAGCTGGGAACAGGGCTTGATGAAAGATTCTTCTGTTATGAATTGCGTGTGTGCACGCGCGCGCGCACACACACACACACAAATACATACATTTCATACTGTTACATTCTTAAGAAAAAATTGAATTAAAAGTTATCAGTACCATGGAGAGAAGAAGGGAGACCAGCTGATTTTGGTAACACTCCCTAAAGAATGGAACTGAGCCAAACTTTTTTGTTGGAATATAAATTTGACATGAAGAATGGGAAGAAGAGAGAACTTTTTCTTCTGGAGTACTAGTTTATACATAACATTACTCCTAAAGACCATCAAAGCTTTCAGGAACAGCTGAAGGTTTCATGTGGCAAAATGAACTTCCCTGTTGCATGGTTCTCTTTTTAGAAGCTTGGTGTTAATAATACTAAGTAATGTGCATATCTAGATTAGATCAGTCCTTATTTTCCTAAGAATGTTCCTAAGAATGTCTATTTCATTTCTATCTCCATAGATAAATCATTTCTTTACATGTCAACAGTGCTCAGCACAAACAAGGCCACAATGTTATTAGATTTTATTTATGATCCATTTTAAAGTCATATAGGAATCTTACATTCCCAGGAGCTGCAAATGCTGTGCTTACTTTCCTTGGAACTAAATCTAAAATTGTCATCTCAGAATAAACTTTAGGGAATTCCATGAAAGAGTCTGCACTTTGATCCTTGCCATGAGCTTACCTCATGCTATTTCAAAATTGGGAAATTTTCTTTGTATTATTCTTCTAATCCAAGTGGTTTGTCATCAATGTATTTTGTTGCTACTTTTATTTTCTTTATATAACTAACATAAGTAGAATATCAGCAAGAACGCAAGCGATCCCATAAATAAACAAAAGATCTAATTTATTTTCAACAGAATAAATAAATAAATCACAATGCATCTCTGATATCTTGTTTGCTTTCACCTCCTCTGCAAACTGCTGATCTCACCCCAATCTCCTTTGGGGTAGTAGCAAGAACAGTAGTGAGAAGTCTCAAAATCAAGTTGCTATCATTCGTTTGCTTAAAAGAATTTGTCATACTGGACTAAAACATAATCAGAACGGCTAGAAGCATATTTATTTTAAGGTGCCAGAAAATATTTTCCCTTTTTAAAAAGGATCCCTTTGTCCTTCTTTTTTAAAAAAAGTATAAGCCCAGTTCATTGGTATAAGGCAAAGTATATTTATGTTGGTTAATTGTATGACTTTCAACAAATGCATTTTATAAGCAATGGATAATTTGAAAAATAATATCTTTGATATATTATTTTTTAAAATTATTAGTATTATTTAAAGAGTAGCTCATCTCCCATGGTGCCATAAAATTCCAGGGACATTTTTTATTCTATCCACTACAGGAAATTAAATCCATATTATTTAATGTTTACTTGAAATAAGTTTCTTGCTTTTATAATAAAAAGAAGTTAGTTAAGTACAATAGAATGCTGGCAAATTAGAGGGCAAAACACCTGCATGTAATTTTTAACAATCTTCTATATAAAAATATTAAAAATTAAGCAAGCATATCAATTGCCTTATTAAAAGAAAAGAAATATGTTTTCTGTTAATTGATTTGCTCCATATTTAATAGGGCCGTATTTAGCAGAGCATGAATTATTTCCTTTTGGTTTTGAGTAACATTCACAACCATTTCATTTCACTTGTGTATTATTTGCTTAAAAGCTATGTTGATAGTGTGTTTAATATTAGACTACACAGCATAGACCAGCTTATTCATATACAGTAGACTAAAGAAACCTATTAAAAGTTGAGGTGCCTGTGTATAATATATTCATTTTTTTTGATTGATAGGTCAATCTATTAATAGAGACTTACTTAATTATAATGAAATTCTACTTCCAAACATTGAATAATGTTAGACAAGAGTGGAAAAGATGCACAAGAATCATGATGGTGTTTTAAATGTAGTTTGATACAGGGCAAGAAATGCATCTGCCATTTGAACTAAGGCACTGAGCTATTTGCTTTGGCTTTTTGGCTGTAAAAATACAATAGCTTTAGAAATAAGGTGTTTAAGATTCTTAAGACCTGTGCTTCAAATACCACTTTATGTGTCAAATGTGACTTCTCCAGTTGGAATGAAGTTCTGCCTCAGAAATGACCTGCATGAGACTCTGTCAACTAAAATAGTAGCTAAAATTATACTTTGAGCGGTTTCATTCATGTTGGTAAGTATTGTATTCTATTTTATTGACTTATGCAGCATCCACTTTGGGGGGAGGGGAGGTTGATCAATAGTAGCAGGGATATTGATACTAATAAGTAGCAGTGTCAGCAATTTAAACTCTAATATATGATGACATACTAAAATGCTATTTTTATGCCAAGTTAAAAAAAGTATGGATATGGGAATGTTTATATATAGTATATATGCTATTGTATACTTATTACTCACTAATGAATATTGTGATGATTTGATATATATGTCAAGTTATCAAATAACCATAGTTCATATTTTCATGGATAAGAAAGATATTTGGGATTCATAAATCTTCTCTTGTTTGTCTGTAAATCTCTACTTATTAGATTTATACCCTGCCTTTCCTTCAGGAGCAGAAGATAGCATTCAACTATCCTATCTCCTATTTTTTCCTCATGTGGGGTAGCTGGAAATAAGGTGTCTGAGAATGACAATCAAGGGAACAGATTTTAATATTGCAGCTGACTAGAAAAAACATGGCAGTCTTCAAATAAAGATTATATGCTTTGGGAACAGTTGAAGCTTTTTCATATCAAGCTCTATCTGCAGAGGTATTTTGATCATGTTTGGTGGATAGAAGAGGAGGAGGAAAAGAGATTTTAAAAAGCTGTATCTCTTTAATTTCCTCCATATATGTAGAAATAGATTTTAATGCTTCAGAAACTTCTTTTTTGACAGGTTTACATATTCACAACAATAGATTATAATATAACATAGATGTTGACAAAAATATTTAAAATGAACTTTCGTGGTTCATAATAATATACAAATAAAGCCCATGAACAGCTAATGTTTGTGTAAGAGGTTGTTCTTTTGCTACTTAATTTAAGAGACAACAGCACAAGTTAGCACTGAGGTAGCTGCCTTAAGACCAAAACCCTTGTTTCATTTAAACTATGATTTCATCAAAATATTCTATTTATAAGGGTAATTCTTATAAGGGTAATTTTTATAAGGGTAATTCTTATAGTTGTCTTGGCATTGGAGTCAAATTATGATCCGGCTGCCAACTGAGCAGGTAAGCTTGAAACACAATGTTTCTGAAATCTCTTGGACAACATTTGTGAATCTTCTGGTAGAGAATGCCCCAGCCAGTTGCTTCTTAAAGTTGCTAAGATTTTGAGCAGTTTAAGAAGTGGGTTTCAGTGGCCTTTGCAAATCTAAACAAAATTTATTGAATAAATCACACATTACCATGTTAACACATTAATGAGAAACCATAAACTCATGTCTTATGAAGCACATAACCTTCTAATAACCCCAACTAACTAACCATATAATGGCTTAGTGTTATATGTGAATCTAGCCAGCCAGAGGCTCCAGTTCTTGTCATTATGTAGGTGAAACCTATATTAAATAAATTGATAAATATGAGCAATTTCCAACAAACTCTCATTGCCTTTTACTTACCTCCTCCAAGACAGCTAAGAAGGAAACATTGCAAATAAAATGTTGACACCAGATGATATGTCATTTTTTGATATATATTTTTTTCTCACAACTTAGGGCATCTGGACAATAAAAATAACTAAATCTACATCTCCTGTTAAATAACTTGTTCTTGAATTTCTACTTTTTATCACTCCCCAAAAGGGCATTGCAATATACTTTTTCATATAATCTTATTGAAAAGAATTCATTGTATTTAACTGCATCCAAGTCTTTAAAACATTAAGGAAAATATATCATAAAACAATATTGCCTCAGCACTTGCAAAAATTATCGTATCATTAAAAAATACTCATTATTTTATTATCTTCATTTAATTTTCTTAAATTTCTTAATTAGGGGTAGGCCTGATGTTAGCTGACTACCTAATTAATCAATCTGATTACTCTCCCCTCACTCTCTTCTGAAAAAGCAAAGGCCACCACTGATTTCAATCCAGTTTCCAGCAAAGGGTAAAGTGTTCAGACTCCTGACCTGGCAGAGATCTCATATAGATTCTTTATATCAGCCAAGATAAATAATTTCAGAAGGCATAATATGATATTATTTATAAAAAAACACTGAAGCAATGAAGATAATTCTTTTTTTAGTGGTTGAAAGATACTAAACCCTCAAAATATAAAGCCCCTTTTCAGATTG
The DNA here is from genome assembly GCF_051295495.1 of Thamnophis sirtalis. NCBI lineage: Eukaryota > Metazoa > Chordata > Lepidosauria > Squamata > Natricidae > Thamnophis > Thamnophis sirtalis. The sequence continues at coordinate 75,412,829 of NW_028261386.1, read as the reverse complement.
TAGAAAACTTTCTGGAAGTAGAGTTTTTCTGTAATGATTGTTTTGAAACGGCTGTTATTAGAATCAAAACACAATGCTGAGGGATTTCATTCAAACTATAGGGGAAAAAAATGATAAGCCACTTTGTTCTCCTTCAGACATGCTTTGAAAAGAATTAAAGTCAGATTTTTCCTAGCATGATTAGTACTGAAATGAATGGAATACGCTCAACAATGATAGTGGGTCATGTTTAATATAATATTTAAAGCATATTTTTTGGTGTTATTTTGGAAGTACTGGGTGTGTATGAGAATCCTGTTAAAGATGGCATCTTAATAAATGAAGATCTTACTTTTTCTTTGCTCATACAATGGCTTCCCAGAAAGTGAAACTGAAAACTTGACTTGCATCTTTAAACTCTCTTGTTACAAGTGTCCCCTCCTCCTTTGCGTGAGATGTTTTCATTTCCCCCCCAAACCAGAGCTCCTTTCACTTTCAGAAGAATCCCTGTTTCTCAACTTGCCAACTTATCTATTTCCATCCTAAACAGTAAAAAAAAGAGCATTTTACTGTATGAAGTTGTTTCTGTAGATGATATCTAAGGCCTAGCAGAATACACATTTTGTTGACATAGAAAAGCATCATATTCTTTCTCCTGGGCTTTGGGCTCTAGATAGCCTATCTTCAACATTTCCCTTGTTAGAAACAACAATAACAATCCAACATGGAGAAAACTAGCTTGTCTGAAAGGAAGCTTTTCCCTCAGCAGCATTTTTTCCCCTTGAAAATAATGGCTAGTATTTAAAAATATGCTTTTCCTGTGAGATTTTGCAGAATAAACATTTGGACTTTGACATAAGATAATGGCTATTTTCTTAAAGTCCCATATTTCAGTGCAGCTGTCATATTGATGAGATGTCTCAGTATTATACGGTTGTGTCTTCCTGATTAGTTCCAGTGATGCTGAAGGTACCTTTCAATGACCCAACTGTGTGGGTCAAGAGTGCTGTGTGGAATATTATTAATTGTTTGCCTGCTGCTCTGGGGAAAGCTGCTGGTTTTGTGGGAGAGAACATCACCCATTCCGTGGCTGACATCTCACTGAAATGTTCCTGCATGATACATTGGAGTTTGTCACACCTAAATAGTCCCCATATGACTGGGATGCAGTCTAAATGCCTTCTTGATTTTGATCTCTCCCTGTCCGTAGATAGTAATTATTATTCATCTATCGAAATAGTGATTACTATGCTTCTGTTATTTCACAAAAGAGCTGATTTTTTTCCTCCTAATTATCTTTACTTGGAAAACTATTTGCTTTCGGAATCTTATTAGAACAGTTTGTATATAATAGATATAATTGTTGTTTTTGATTACATTTCCAGTCAAGTTAATTTGTTACTTAGCTTCATTTGCTTGATTAGCATGGTTGTAAACCTTGGTAACCAGGGATTCCTAGGATCTCAATCAGTAACCTAGAATTTCTGAATCAGACAATTGGTTGACATAATTATCCAGTGCAAATGTTGTGTCAGTTTGTTCTTTCTTATAAATGTGATCATGCACATGTATTTGAAGGCCTCAGCTAGACAAACTAATCTAAACAGGGAGCTTCCACTAAATGTAATCAATAATGTAGAAACTACCATTACTGGAAGATATCCACAAGTGGACAATGTAAATGAGATCATAGGAACACAGGCTATTTTGTGTATGAAACTTCTTTGTAGATCATACATACCTGTGATCAAGGCACATGATTGCTGGATACTTGTCATTACTAATGGGTTCACAACTGTTATTTATATTGTCACTTTGGGTATATCTTGATGCTTTCTTATGAAAGGATATGACAAAAAGTACTTTTATGCTGATTCAAAAATGGATTGATGTTAACAAACACTATCTGGAAATACTGATCTAAAATCTCCAAAATATATTATGAGTGACGTGGTCTAGATTTAAAATATACATTCACTAGCTTTTGGTTGAATTTTGATCAGCTTAATAAGACTAACTGCAGTGAAAGGAGTCTCAGATTTTTGGATTGTAATATGCTGCTTTATTTTGCAGATTAAGTATCACCAAATGAACTACAGTAAAAGATGACATGGGTACTTATCCTCAGGCATTGTCAATGAGAAAGCAACACATTTTGTATCCAAATAAAAACTTAAATAAAATTGGATATGAGATACTGAACAAATTAAATAAACACAGATATTTAAATTAATGGATATATGCTACATAGGATTGATATGGATATACATAGTTTATACAGAAAGTGTATAGTGTTCAGTGTATCCATGTCAACTATTATTCTATCATAGGACTTTAGTAAAGTAATATCTTAGAATCAGAAACTCATGTGGCAATTAACTGCATTTTACATATACCCTGCATACAATGTGGGTATCTACATATAATGTTTAATGTTTCAATCTGCTTGTATTTGAGGGTTTTTTCCCTTTTTCTTTTTTACCAGCAATCATAAATGAATTTCAACTGCCCATAGCATATAAGCCTGTGGGAAGAATGAATGTTTCTGGTGGATTGACTTATCCAACCAGAAGTCAGCAGTGAGGGGAAAAAATCCCCACATTATCATTTATCGATGTCGCTATTTTCTTTTTATATTATTTCTTGCTAAAACCACATTCTCCATCTTCCCTTTGTGCCTTCTGTAACTTGGGAGAAAAAAGTTTGTTTGCAATGTTTTTTATCTTCCCCAGTTTCCTGAATTTATTGTCTCGTGAATGGGCGTTTTGAGCTTTTGGAGATGTGAAAGACTGTATATTGTAGTGTGAAAGAAAAAATTCAAAATAATTGCCATATTGTCATCACAGATGGCTAAGGAAAGATACTGTGAGTGCTCTAGGGAACCCCCCAAAAATTGCTGGGGAGGAGAGGCAGGAAAGGGAGTTGTTACATGCAGGGAAACCAATGCAATTTATGACTGAATCATGTTAATGATAGGAAGCCTATGATAGAGGATATAAAAAGTCAGTTTTTCTGTTTTGAAATATCTTGTGCCAAAACAAATGCTAAACACAGAGTTCTGTCAGATACTCCAGACCAGAGCACAAAACATTAAATGATGGGATAGGATAGCAGACATATTCCTGGAAAAATGGCTGTGTACAGGCAACACATATGCTTAACTATCATTAATTAGTCTCTGGGGAGAAAATGCTTGTGCACACACAAAGACTTAGAGAACACTATGTTACACAGAACAAAATGGAGATGCCTCTTATGGCCACTGTTAGAAAAGGGGTTGGAAAGAATTCTAGAAGTCATGTTCTGCATGCCTTTTCTACCTTGTTTAATTTGTGTCGAGGGAGTAGCCTTGGTGAATTTCCGGGAGTGTATTTTGTTCAAGGCTAGATAAGAACTCTTTTTCCTGAACCAGTGTATATATTTAATTAACATTTAGAGTTTTTGAATGTTTAAAAGAATATTATTCTCCTTTTAAAAGTAGCAATATTACATGGTGATGCAGTCTTTCCCAATTAGCCCTGAACTCAAAATGTAGGGGGAGACTAACTTTGCACATTGCCAAGGAGACCATGGTTGAAGAGCAGTGATTTTCTAAGTGTAAAATAACAAGAGTACAGTTCACAATTCAAATTTTCAACATTTATAGCCAAAGCACAAATGGTGCCAAGCAACTATGGCATAAATCAGTAATCATCCACATTTATGCCAGGTTTAGTCATGCTGAATGGTGCTGTAAAAAATGCTTTCAGTAAGGTTTTGTGTATTGTTAATTTAATGGTAGTATTAGTCTATGAAGTTCTAAGGCTGTATAAGTTTGATTGAAACCATTTTGTATTTTGATCAAAGCTGTGTATTTGGTGAGCGGCACAGTGATTCAATGGGTAAGATGCTGGACTTGTCAGCTAGAAAGCTAGCAACCCAGGTTCAAGACCCAAGTGCCACACAACGGGATGAGCTCCCATCCTTGCCCCAGCTCCTGTCAACTAAGCAGTTCAAAAGCATGCAAATATAAGTAGATAAATAGGTACCCACTTTGGTGGGAAGGTAAAAATGCTCTGTGATGCCATGCTGGCCACATGACCATGGAAATGTTTTCAGATAGCATTGGCTCAATTGAAATGGAGATGAGCCCCGCCCTCTATAATCAGCAACCACTGGTGGAGTAAAATCCACATGGAGTCCTTTACCTTACCTTTTGATGTTTGTGGAACAGGTACTACTGATCACAATACAATACAATAACAGAGTTGGAAGGGACCTTGAAAGTCTTCTAGTCCAATCCCCTGCTTAGGCAGGAAACCACTTCAGACAAATGGTTATCCAATCTCTTCTTTGAAACTTCCAGTGTTGGAGCATTTACAACTTCTGGAGGCAAGTTGTTCCACTGATTAATTGTTCTATCTGTCAGGAAATTTCTCCTTAGTTCTAAATTGCTTCTCTCCTTGATTAGTTTCCACCCATTGCTTCTTGTTCTACCCTCAGGTGCCTTGGAGAATAGTTTGATTCCCTCTTCTTTGTGGCAGCCTCTGAGATATTGGAAAACTGCTAATCATGTCACCCTCTAGTCCTTCTTTTCATAACACTAGACTAGACATATCCAGTTCCAGCAACCGTTCTTTATATGTTTTAGCCTCCGGTCCCCTTTTATGACTGAGTTTCCTTCAGATTAAATTCAGGCATGATTGAGGTATTAAACATAATTACACTTTCTACACGATGATAAATATATTAATATTAACAGTATCATAAAGGGATCAGATCAGTTGAAGTGGTGGTTTCTCTCAATACTTGTAGGTAATTATTGATGTTCATTCATGTGGCCTGTTTTTTAGGGTAAGAGGTGGCAATAAAATAGAGAACATTTTCTACAGTGATGTCCTCTTGGGAATTACTTCCCTAAAAACACTTCCCTAATACCCATTTATTACCTTTTGACAATTGCCAGCAGCTGAACTGTATGTCCAGGTATTAAAACTACTCATATTAGTTTTAAACCTGGTTAAACTGCTGTTTTGTTCATTTATAAGAGTTTTCCTTTATTTTTTTTGCTGTAATTTTATTTGCAGGTATTTTTTATTCAGTATATAAAAATAACTCCCTTTTGGCAACTAATCTGAAATTATTAAATTCTTGTAAAAAAAGATAGAGATAATGGAACATTATTCACAGATTGAAAGAACACTAGGTACTGTTTAGCTTACTCTTATTAATGCATAATTTAGGGGGGAAATTAGACTTTATTCCTGGTGTGCTTTCTCCATTAAATCAAACACGCATGCTGAAAATACACAGTTTTCAATTTGTGATGCACAGAGAACCAGTGTATTTAATCACTTTAATTGTGCAGCTAAAACAATGAAATGTACCATAACAATATAAATCAAACCAACCCTTACAGAATGCAACTATGTATCAGATTGCATATTTTCAATAAATATGTTTTTGATTACTCATAGTTAGAGAACCTCCAATAATGGAGAAAAACGTAAAACTTTAGAGCCCACACCCAACTCAAGAGGCCTGATAAGTCATGGCGATATGTCACTAAATTTCATGGAAAATTGCTTGGGGACAGAAAGTTGATCTGGATGATTTTATTGAGCCTTGGATCTTAGCTTGATAAGGTATTCTGATGAGAACTCTATTCAAAGTCCAATATCACATCCATTAAAGATATACTGTATAACTTTAGCTTTTCTTCCCATACACTTTTTTACTATACAAATTTCCCTGCACTTCTGCATTCCAAATCTTCCATACCTGGATATTGCTTTAAAATCTTTTTCCACTTTCTTGCTTCAAAAAATGCATAGGTTTGGTTGTTAGTGACAGTTGAACTACTTAGAATAAAATAATATTTTAGAATTAAATTGTGATGCTAATTTCTAGAAATTTCTTGCAATAAAGGAATAAACGAATAGCCTCTTTTGATTGATGATATGTGGCATCATTATAACTACGGTACTGTGCCATAAATAGAGCTACTTCTAGCATACTGTGTTTACAAGTAAAGAATTATCTTTCTGATTAGTATTTGTTTATATCGGCAGGGGTTTAGGTCTTTCTTAATATTTTTAAAACATACCTTGGGCGGCATTTTTCTCTGAAAAAGGATATCTTTTCATTCCTCATTAGTTACAATTATATATTTATTTTTGTTCTGTGCAATGAATTAAAAGGCATAGATCCTTCATACAGCAGCTGCTTTCTCAAGCTACCAGAGTCTTAGATGCATTAGAGTGCAATTCCTTGAACTTCCAGCCTTTGAACATGTTCATTTGGCTTTCTGGGGTTTGTAATCCCAGCGTATCTGGAGGGTGCCACTTTTGGAAACATTATGAAAGTATAGTTCTCTTCTCCTTCATTCCTCTGTGTGTGTGTAAGTGTAGGTGCTGTGTTTCCACTTGCAGAGAAAAACCTGTCTGCATTCTGAGCTGTAGAAAAATATAAAGGACAAAGTGGAGCTAGAGTCTGAAACCTGATCTTGGATCCACATTTCAAAGCGACTTTAATCATGCTGTGATTATAATACTCCTGTTGGACATGGAAAGTTTTGTGATTTGTTGTGGTCAAAAGCTGGCTCCCGTGAATAAACCAAATCAATCTGAAGATACAACATAAATTTATTAAGCAGGAAAACAACTACAGTGCATACTGGACTCCCAGCAATGCAGCTTCCTGACAGCTTGCTCAATAGCTCTGAACAAAATTAAAATATAACTTATATACCTTTGGCCTATTGTATTACAAGACAAAGAAAAAGACAACACAGTGGGCCTCTTATAGGATAGGCGTAATGTTTATGGAGGGGTATGTTATATAGGTAGTCCTTGACTTATTGGATGTAATGCAGTCTGCCAATCATAGTTTTAAGTCATGATGATTGTAAAATTGGACAATTCCAGATTTTTGGTGCTACAACTGAAGAGACTGAGCTTCTAGCCTGTTTTTCAGACTTCATATGGGAAAGACATTCTTAATATCCCCACCTCAGATATATTACGGTAGCTAGTTAGGGTGGATTGTATTTGGAGCACATGGTCCTGCAGTTCATCCATCTCTCTCTCCCCCTCCTCCAAGCTGCATTGAAGATTTAATTTGGGAATTCAAATTAAATTAAATTCAATGAATTTAATATGTCATTTGGAAATTCTTAATTAGGAATAAAGTTCATCTGATAAAGGACTTCACAAATTATGAAGTTCATTGTCTACACTATATAAAGTGTGGGTTCAAAAATTTATTGGATACTTGCAGAGGTGAGTTGCTCCCGGTTCAGCCTGGATCGGGCGCACCGGTAGTAGCAGCGGTGGGAGGCTCTGCCCACCTGCCTGGATGCTTCTGCACATGTGCAGAAGCATCGTGCGTGCACAAGCAAACCGGTAGTAAAAAAATTGGAAACCCACCACTGGATACTTGTATTGAATATTTTGGAGAAAAACCATTTTAGTGTTTCAGTGTGAAGTTGAAAAAGGATATAGGAATCAAAAGCAAAGAAACATTGACTTCAGTGTGGCATGAAACAGGAAACAATGGGAAAACAAAATATATCTGTAATCAGCAATTTTTTTTTATTAAGAAAGCCTTGAAAACTTCTGAGCCATCTTTGCTATACAAAATTTTTATTAATAGCAAAGTTCTTCAGTCATTTGTTGTGCATTGGTGATCTGTTGCAGAAATGTCTCTGAAAGAAATACTCAAGGGATGTATTAATTTTCTTAAGATATTATATTATAGGAAAGGGACATAAAAGGTTTATTAGCAACACAAGGGCCTTTAATATATTTAGTCATGTAAATATTACAGTGACTCAACTTTATTAAGAAAGTAGAGCTGGAGATAAGATTTCAGTGACTAGAAGAGCTCTGTGCCTCTTCCCTTCTGAAAAAGAAACATTAAATTGTGCTGTTAATGGAGATTCTCTGGGGAAATTGATACATATGCTGAAAGGATTACTGAAAAGGGGACTTTCCATTGCCCAGATGGCATCTGCTTTTGGAACACTGTAGGTGAGATTGCAGAAAAGGAAAGTGTCAAATTTTAATCAAACCCTGTTTTGGGAACAAGAAGATAAAGCCTGCTAAAGGAAGGTGAATGATATAAAAAGAGACCACATATATTTTTAAAATTCCAGTCTGAAATAAAGCTTCCTTGGTATTTGATGTATGAATAAGTTCACTAGCATAGAGAAAAATTCCAGGTCAACCAGTTTCTCAGAAGATGGAAAAAACACAGTGATAACATACCTGAAAAAGTGGTCAACGTGCATCTGTTGTGAAGGAAGACTGATTATATTATATTTTCATTTCTTTTCTATAAGTAGTTAATGTGTGCTTATAGAGCATTTGTTTGTTTTTACAGAGTTTTTGCATCTTTTAATAATATGTATTAAATGTTAATTGCACACAGTATGAATTTTCAGTAATGTTATCATACTAGGAATCATCCAACCATTGTTGTTTTTCTTGTAATTCAAAAGTTTTATTTCTTTTAAGACAAACATTTCATCATTCCTCAATCAGTAAGACATCAAAGTACAATTTTTTGTATGTCAAAATAATTCTAGTTTACCACCAAATTCTTGTCTAGTCTAATATATACCCCTCCCTCCCTCCACCCTCTCCCCCAACCCCCTCCTCCTTCCCCCCCCGACTTTCCAGAACCCGTACACGGTATGGATTTCTAACAAACACAGTCTAAAATCTATTGAGAAAAAAAGAAATAAAGAAATTAATAACATTCTACATTGACCTTAGCTTCTTCTTGCTGAACTAACTTTAAACAATTTAAATCATTTCTGATCTTAAGCATAGGCTAACTGGAATTTCTTGGTCCCGTATTTATTTTGTATATAGTCAATCCATTTTTTCCAGTCTCGTTTATATCTCTCATTTGAGTGATCTTTAAGATATGCCAATATTTAACCATCTTGGCTAAGTTTGAAACTTTCAATGTCCATTCTTGAGTTGTAGGCAAGTCTTCCTTCTAATTAAAGCAATATACCAACAGCAAACAGCACAAATCATAGTCAATGGAAGTTTAACAGACTCTTTTCAAATTGGAAAAGGTACAAGACAGGGCTGTCCTTTGTCCCCATTATTGTTTATTATAACTTTGGAAGTATTGTTGAATAAAATACGGGGCTTGGATGGTCTAAAAGGGATCAAGATTAGGCAGCAAGAATACAGAGTGCGCGCTTTTGCGGATGATTTGGTCATAATATTGGAACAACCGCAGGAATCCAGTATGGTCTTAATGAATACGATTAATCAATATGGTCAAGTGTCTGGTTTTAAAATAAATTTAGGAAAAACCAAAATATTAGCTATAAATATGAATACTAAACAAAAGGAAGAACTAGGAGTGATGCTAGGATGTGAGGTAGTTAAAAAAGTCAAATATCTTGGAGTTAACATCTTAACTTCAAATGGGAAACTATATAAGCATAATTATGAACCACTTTGGCATAGTATACAGACAGAGATGAAAAAATGGGAGAAATTGCACTTATCTTTGTTGGGTAGGATAGTGGCAGTGAAAATGAACATCTTACCAAAATTTTTATTTCTTTTCCAAATGTTACCTATACTTAAAAAAGATGTGAATCTTTTAGAATGGCAGAAGGGTATCAACAAATTTGTATGGGCAGGAAAGAAGCTGAGGGTAAAGATGAAAATAATGCAAGATGTACGTGAGAGAGGAGGCTTGAAACTACCTAACTTAAAACTATATTATGATGCAGTGGCACTATCTGTAATTAGTGATTGGACTCATTTAACTAATGATAGAATATTGAATATTGAGGGACACGATCTGGTATATGGTTGGCATGCTTACCTGTTATTCAACAAAAAATTGGATAAGAATTTTAAAAGTCATATTTTAAGAAATGCTTTACTGCGGGTCTGGAAAAAATACCAATATAAATTAAATGACAAGATACCCATGTGGGCAATTCCTAGACACGCAATTGAAAATATGAATATAGCACAAAAACAGGATAGAATTACTTACAGACAGCTTCTTATCTCGGAAAGGGGGGTACTACAATTAAAATCTTTAGCGGTATTAAAAGAGGAGAATGTAGTTCAAACATGGTTCCAGTATGGGCAATTACAGGCTAGGTGGAAAATAGATCAAAAAATTGGTTTTATTCAAGTTGAGGATAATCTGTTTAAACAAATAAGAGATCAAAGCTTAATGCATATAAAGAGGATATATAATGTATTAATACAGATGGATTCGGAAACAGAATTAGTTAAAGATTGTATGATAAAGTGGGCTCAAAATATTGAAGAACCAATAATGCTGGATACATGGGAAAGAATCTGGGTAAGAAATGTGAAATTTACACAAGCTCAAAACCTGTTGTTTTTCTTATAACAGTGAGAATAATGACTTTTAAAACATAAATCAGTGGCTGTCTTAAGTAATGACTATACACTGTATGTATCTTATGTATCAATTTAGTTTATTTATGTAGCTGCCCTTTCAGCAATGACTTTGAATAGCAAAGAAATAAAACAAGAAATCAACACACAATGATTTTCAAACTTGGCAGCTTTAAGATGTGTGGACTTCACATGCTGTCTGGGGAATTCTGAGATCCAAACATCTTGCTAAGATTGAGAAATGTTGGTCTGGAGTGGTCAGTTAAGGATAAAATGCACTAAAATGATGGTCAGTTCAGACACTATTCAGCAGTACATATTATTGATTATATTTATGTAACTAATGTGATGAATACTGGACTCTGAATATACAGAGTTTGCCTCCAATGCAATTCCACATCCCTTACTTGTAAGCAAGATCATTTTTCTTAAGATATCTACTATATCCTGTACAAGCATTTATTCTTATGAGGTGTATTTGGCACAGAGTCATTAAAGTATTAGTATTATGGTAGTTGTTCTGATCCAGCCTTAGCAAATAATGATAAGCTGCTTACTCGTGAGTAAAAACCAAACCTCTTTTTCAAACAGGTAGGAACAGTCTTTTATTCAAGTGGATAAACAAAAATCAAACGTAATTCCGTATTTTTCAGAGTATAAGACACACCGGAATATAAGATGCATCAAGATTTTAAAAAAAGTTTTTGCACTCTGCATACCTCCCACAAATGACCCATTTTTTGTCAAAGAAAAAGAGCATGTGTAGCCTTTAGGATGCTTATAGAGTGCTCCTGGGGGGTGGGGGTGGGGCAAAAAAGAGCAAAAAAAAAACCCAGCCAATTTTTTGCTAATTTTTTCCCTCCTCAGCCCCCAGGAGCACTCTGGAAGCCTCCTAAAGGCTATGCACGGCCATTTTTGCAAAGGGGAAGGGGTTTCAGGAGGCCAAAAATGTTGTATTCAGTGTATAAAACACACCCAGATTTTCACCCTCTTTTTTGAAGGAAAAAGGTGCGTATTATACTCCAAAAAATGCGGTAAGTCCCAACAGACCTGGCCAAGAAATCCGAATTGCTTGCTGTATCCTAAAAGTGAATGGTTGTCTGCAACAACTGGCTACTCCCAAATCCCTACTATTTATTTCCCAGTCAGGGAGGGAGTGGCTAGTGTCCATGTCTGTTTTTCCCTGAGAGCCAGCTTATTGTTTTACTTTCCTCTCCTCTCCTTTCCCCTCTACACATATGCATATCTGGGATAGGTCCCATCTCTTCCTCCCCCTCAGTCAACTCAGGCCCTGAAGACAGTTGCCTCTCAACCTTGGGGAGGACGGAAGGCCATGGCTCTTTCTCCAATGCTTTTTCCTTATTAGAGTCTTCCAAGGGCTCTGAAGCTGGCCCAGGCTCTCCCTCAACCTCCTCCTCATCTGACTGCAGGTAGCTCTGCTGGCAGCCGAAGGGCCACAACAGTAGTGGCAGTGGCAATAGTTTACTATAGTATGGGTAATTCTCAAGTTATGAGCACAATTGAGCCCAAAATTTATGTTGCTAAGTGAAACATTTGTTAAGTGAGTTTTGCACTATTTTACAACTTTTTTGTCACATTTGTTAAGTGAATCACTGCACTTGTTAAATTAGTAACACAGCTGTCAAGTTAATTTGGATTCCCTATTGGCTTTGCTGGTCAGAAGGCCGCAAAATCTGGCCATGTGACCCTAGGATACTGCAACGGTCATAAATATGAGTCAGTTGCCAAGCATCTGAATTTTGGTCATGTGACCATGGGGATGCTGCAATGGTCGTAAGTGTGAAAATGGTCATAAGTCACTTTTTTCAGTGTCATTGTAACTTTGAATGGTCCTAAATGAACTGTTGTAAGTCAAGGACTACTAGCATAGTATAGCATAGCATAGCATAGCATAGCATAGCATAGCATAGCATAGCATAGCATAGCATAGCATAGCATAGCATAGCATAGCATAGCATAGCATAGCATAGCTGCAGTCTATTTGCAAGTTATTTGCTAAAAAGTTCAGTTTGGTGCAATGAAATGAAAAACAATGTCACTTCATTTTTATAGTAATGGTTTCATAAAACGATTGCAAGATATCTTCTTTTTACAGTATTCCTGAAGGTAGCTTGTGTATTTTTATTTGAAAATCCCAAACAAATGTTACACCTTCCTAACATGCTTATCCTCTGGCCAACAACACTGAATGTGAATCTATTGTCCGAAGCAGGAATGTTCATAGAAAGCCATAATCATGCAAAAATGGTAACACGTGTTGATGCCATTACACAAGACCTGTCCTCACATATTTGCCTTTTGAATATCTGATGTAAGTATGTAAATCATGCTACTTGCATCATGATGCCCATTTTATCATTTCCCCCCCTTGATCCTCTTACAAGCATACATTTCTTTGGCTTCTCTCCATGGGGCTGGTTTTCATAATGACTCTTCATTGTTTCCAGCAACTTTTTAAACATTTGCAACCCTTGCCAAGTGATTGCCTGATATATAATTTAAGCAGCTGAGAGCCAGTTTGATTTAGCGATTCAGGACATCTGGCTAGAAGGTGGGAGACAATGAATTCTAGTCCAACCTTAGACACAAAGGCAGCTGGGTGGCCTTGGGCCAGTCACTCCTTTTCAGCTCTAGGAAGGAGGCAAGGCCAAACCTCTTTCCAAAATGCTGCCAAGAGAAGGTCAGGGACTTGTCCAGCAGTCATCAGGAATGAGACACATACAGATACTTTCCTCATGTAATTGGAGATGGAAGAACAATTTATTTGGGTGTCCTATTAAAATGCACTAATTGTGCTCCATATGCTGAAGTGAAATTATATACAAACTGGTGAGAAAAAAATACAGATAAAAATATGTTAATTTTCAACAGGCAATATTCATAGATATGCAAATGGGATTTTAACTAGGAAGAGATTGAGTTCCAGATCTCTACATGTCACACTTGGGAAGCATAATTAATAATCACCTGGATCTCTGATTTATTTTTAAAATCTGGCATTGGACAAAAAAGGCTCCAGGTAACTACTATGCAAGTGTTGAGGAGCATTACATCTTTTTTTAAAAAAATTAATTCATTGCAAATTCAATTTAAAAGGGAAGAAGTATATTGTGCTTTCAAAAAAATCTGTAAAACACATAATATATACAGGCTGTGGGCCATGTCATCAACTGGTCTAAATAAGGATAGACTAACTAATGAGAGTAGGAATATTTAAATTAACATTTGACCTGATGTTTTATGATGCTTTGTTTTATTTGTTTGTTTACTGGGTCCAAATACATTAAATGGCTATGCATTGCTCAAGAGAGCAGGACTAAGGGATAGATAACATTGCATTTCGCCAATACTGGAGTTTTGCCAAGAGTAACACATTGAAAATGCAACAGCTCAGTAAACAATCAGCTTCACTTAATTTTAGGCATTCTAATTAAATATCATTCAATTACACAGTTGTAATCCATATCCTATTACAAATGCCAGCTAGAATATACATGCGCTTAAAACCACACATTTCATATTTCTTAAATTTTTCTCTTACAGACACTATTGTAGTTTGCAACTAGGTAATCCCTGTATTATTTAGCAACTAATTAATCAATTGCAAATGTGTACAGTATTTCATTATCCATTCCACAGATCATTTCCCAGCAAAATCAGTTTTACAAAAACATCTGTAACTTGATTTTCAGAAGTCTACTAGTTTCGTTTATTAAGGCTTTTTAGAAGCTCCTTTTGTTAACGAAAAAAATAAGTATCTGATGCCACATGTGGAGCTTGAATAGCTCTCTCTAATGGGAACAACTTAATTTTCTGAATTCAGATACCAAGAAAAGCTATGGGTTTTTTGTAAAAGTGGAAGTAAAAAACTTACAATTTATTCCTTGAAGATGGAAAAAGAAGGCAATGAGACCATATAATCCTTGCTAACATTCAGTTTTAAAATAGAACAAAGGCAAAAAAGAGTAACCACTTTATATAAAATCCAAAGCCTTAGTACCTAATTCACTCTGGAATTTAGCAAGTGAGAAGAAAGAGTCAGCTAAATAGAGTAAAACATTTTAGATTATGCTATACAACCGACCAAAATAAGAATTGCTAAGAAAAGAGTGAGGGGTTTAAATATGGCCTCCTTTGTCTTCAGGCTGTCAAGGCTATAGCATAAAAATAAGAAAATTAGGTTAACTTTTCTTGTTAATTATTATTGCTTCTCATCTGGGAAATAAGCCTCTTTCAGGTAAAATCAATATGGATGTTAACTTTAGAAAATTGAATTGGCTTGATCTTTAACTTTGCAGAACAGGAATTGTCTACCTCCCCACTGCAGTCCCTTGCTTTCTTCAAATACAGTTCCTTACGTGTGCTCTGATATAGAGAAGTGAACACAAAGGGGAAAGTGGTGAAAGTTGTTCTGTGAACTGTGCTAAGCTGAGCCAAAAAGCATCTTACAATACTAGACATTATCTTAATTTGAGAACCATTGTTTTTCTCATACCTTTTGTTCCACAATCACTTGCTGGCTAAATTATGCTTAGGAACATCCAATAATTGTTCAAGCCTTACATAGAAAAGGAGACTCCAGATTGTCATGATGACTTTAGAAAAGGCTAAGGAAAGCTAAGGCTAAACATTATTGCTGCCATATGCTGGATAATGGAGAAAGTCAAAGGATAGAAGAAGAAGAAAATCAGAATGCTGTATGTTTCATTGATTATAACACTAACACAGGCTTATATACCACTTCATAGTGCTTTACAGCCCTCTCTAAGTGGTTTACAGAGTCAGCACATTGCCCCGAACAATCAGGGTCCTCATTTTACCGACCTCAGAAGAATGGAAGTCAATCTTGAGCTGGTCAGGATCGAACTGCTGGCATTGGGCAAAGTTAGCCTGCAATACTGCATTCCAACCATTGTGCCACTATGCCTCCTATAGAAAGTCCTTTGATTAAGTTGATCACATCAAGCTATGGAATGTGTTTAGAAAAATGGGAACCCCAGTTCATCTTGTTATGTTCATGCAAAACCCATATAGTGGTCAGGAGGCCACAGTATGGACAGAATATGGATCCAGATTGACAAAGAAGTAACACAGTAGATATGCTGAATATATGTATTAAAGGTTGCTGGCTTGGAAGATGATGATGTAGTTTTAAGACTGAAGGAAGAAACATCAATAAAATGGATTATGCTGCTGATACTAGTCTGATATACAAAAATTTGAAGGCTCTGTAACCTCTAGCAATAAAAATCAAGAAGCACACTGAAAAAATGGGAACAATATTAAATATTATTTATTATATTATATTTGCATTAAAGAAGATCAACCTATTGACGAGGGTACAAAACCAGCCTTAGAATATATTGAAGCTTCTGCCTTTAGGATCAACCATCGACAATAAAAGAAAAAGCAATCAAGAAATACACCACAGACCACAGACCAATAGCCATGAAGGCATTGGAAAAGAAGTTCAGATGTGTCTATACTTAAAAAAGATCAGAATAGTGCAGGCAATGGTATGCTCTGTGGCGCTTTGTGAAAATAAAAGTTGGACTTTGAAAAAAACCAAATCAAAAGAGTGTTGACACTTTTAAACTTTGGTGTGGAAAAGATTACTGAAAATACCATGGATAGCCAAAAACAAAGAAAGAAAGAAATGGATTATCAAACAAATCAACCTAGATGTCTTAAGTCAGAGCACAAATGATCAGATTTAACACTCTGTATAAGCTGTAATGATGGGGAAAATGACAACTGAGCCCATTCACAGCAAATAATAGTGATCAATGTACCACTGAAAGACCAGGTTAGGGACAGATTGTCATGAAGAAAGTCTATCTGTGTGGTTACTAAGAATTGATTGATATCATAATAATCAACATCATTTTATTCTACAAAGTACTGCAAATTACAAATTTATAAGAGTTCATCAATATTAAAGAATAAAGATGGAATTACGGGCATACAGCTTAGTAGTTTAATAATAAAATGCAATCATGTAATCTAAAATAGCTATACATGATTGTAAAAGTCTTAGTATTTCAACAGAGCTGTTAACTCAGTATCTTTCCTCTTGTAGAATTACTTCTGATTTCAACCAGCATTATAATATCTGCTAGTTTCTTATTGATTTAATAAGCAGAACTCTTTAGTTTTTAAAGAATAGTAATTGAAAGATTATAATGATATAGGGCATGCATACCCAAAAGAGTCATCCAAAGACGGTGAGTTTATGAATTTGCTTGGATGGTTGCAATCATAAATCTTCATGTACAAATATGTAATTGTGCCCAAAGAAGCCCCTACTCAGAACTGCATTAATAGCATTTAAACTTGCACATTTACGTTGTTTTTCCTCCTCCATATATTTGTGCCATGTTCAACAGTACCATTTTAGACTTTAGGCATATTATCTTTACTTATGCTGTTAATAAAAGTGCTTATTGAATTACAGTCTTGCTTGCCTTTAATTTTAGAGTTACATTTTAATAACAAAGTACACTACAGTGATACCACATTGAGCTCTATAGAAATACAATTATAGAAATATAATTTTCCAGAAGATCAGTTATAAAGTCTTGTGGATGCTACACTAATTAGATAATAAGATTAGAAGGCATCATGGAGAATAAAACTGATGCCTGGGCTTGATTTATATTTCACATAGTAAAATGAACGTGTAAACCAATGGTGGGTTGCTCCTGGTTCGGCCCAGATCAGGTGAACTGGTGGTGGTGGTGGTAGGAGGCTCCGCCCAGATACTTCTGCGCATGTGCAGAAGTGTTGCATGTGTGCACACATGCATGAGCGAACCAGTAGTAAACAAAATTGAAACCCACCACTGATGTAAATGTATAGAGTTCTTGCTGATTTATAAAGATGGCTCTCATATATGAGATAGAGCATATAAAATATTTAATATACTAGATAGGCATACTTTAAAAAAAAATCAGATAACAAGTTCTGTTTCGTGAAATCGCCCCAGTAGAAATCCTGGGAATTCTCATCAGTATGGAGAGTGCTTTTAATACTTTCTGGTGCCTTCTTTAGCCATCTGCTTTGATTCTGATGCTGCTAAGCCACAAGCGCATCCCTTCTACAGGATTATCTGTACTTGGCTTTTTACTGAGAAATGTATGGAAGAAGAGGGGTTTTTTTAAGAGGAGAGGAAACAAAAATGAGCAAGTGGACATTGAGGCTTTGCAGATTTCTGCCTCCCCCCTCAAAGAAAAGCAGTACACCTGATGAATTAATAAGTCTTGCCAGTGAGAAAATTAAAAGCCTTGCTCTGGGATAGTTTGTGCAGTTGTATACCTGAGGGTGGCGGGGTGGGGTGGGGGCAACAAAGTAATACAAGAAAATGTTTCAAAGGTTAAAAAAGCTAAAAGGGTGTTAAAATATATCTCACATCAAATCTTTCAGTAGGTTTTATTAGTTGGCATATGCTGTAAATTCAATGAGATGTTTGGAACAGTGATCTTGAAATAAGGGGTTCAGACATATGCAACAATTGTACAACTATGTACAATAGTACATAGCACTTGGCACTTGCCTGCCAAGTGAAAGTGATCAAATGTTCCTTTCCCATTATTTAGTGGTTTTTAAAAATTTGTCAAGGAGAGAGTTGAGGAAAATAACAAGACCTCGGAAAGGATTGTTCTATCCTACACACCTTTAGAAACAGAAAACTCAGCCTGCCTTCCCAAGCATGACCCTCAGAGTGAAGCCCCTCTTCTCAGGGTAGTAAGAGAGAAGCAGAGAGAGAGAGAGAGGACAAGAGGCTATTAGAGAGGCAAGGTCTTGGGAGCTCCCTGCTCCAGGATCTTCTGCTTGAGATGCTCCATGCCCAGTTTAATGCATGTGTATTCTCCTTTCCTCAAGGCGGTATCCATGGGCTCCCATAGACCAGCAATGAGTTTGATTAGCTGAAAGAGAAAAGCTGCATTATCTGCTGCTGATGGTGATTCCCTTTGGGAAGAGAGAGGGTTCCTATTTGGAAGAGGGGAAGGAGGAGATTCTAGGCCTTTTCATTTATACCCTGAGACATATAAGCAGGAGATGGGATTATGGAGCCTCCAATGAATGTTCTCATGCTACAAAAATATCATCCAGATAAGGACAGTGGAACATAAAGGATTTGAATGTGTTGATTTCAGAATAAGCAGGTTCTTGATTCTTATATGATCTAAACCTGGTAGTTGCTGTGGTAATTGGGCTTACAGGTTACTCTGAGCGACACAAGCAAAATACCCCCTCCTTTTGGATTTTCCAAATCCTTACATTGACCACAATGGTTGAGCTAGGAGAGATTCCTCTTAAATTGGGATTAAACCATGCTAGCTTCCCCACCCTCTGACAAATATTTTATATTTCATTTGCCATGATTTATGTGCAGTTCAATCAAAATTCTGAAAGAGTTGCTTTTAAATGGCTGGCCCTTCATAGTGCATATTCTTTGAATTTTAAAATTGACATTCTTAGCCCTGGAATAGCAGAAAGTTACAGAAGCATAGCCTTTTCTCTTGCTGGATATGTGATTACTTTTCCCCTCATTTATATTCAAAAGTAATTAAAGAATAAGAATAGTGTGTGATGGTTGCTCTGTTTGAGGTGAAGCAGAAACTGCAGCCTCATTGTATAGAGGAGGGGGCATTTTTTTCTATTGTAATTTTAAGGAAGATAGAGAAACCATACAAAGCACCATTTCTGGAATCCTTTCCAACCTATTTACCCAACATGTCCACAGGAAGCATCTGTGCAACAAATAACATGTTATGTCTATGTCTTTCTCCTTTTCATCAGGGTGTATGAATGTTGAACATATGCACTGGAAACATAGGCTGAGCAATATATAATCCGGTCTGGGTCATGTAACCAGAAGGGAGCAGAGAAGGTATCACCAACACTCCAGGCAGCTACACAGGAGAATTGGGAGGGGAAAAAATCTGGATCCCCCCCACCCCGGCCTCAGCAGACTCTTGGCCAGACCCAGCCCATTTTTAAACTCAGTTTTTCTTTTGCTGCTATCCCTCCAATGCTGAATTTGGTCCTTCTTGCTTAGCTTTGGGAGATTTATTCTGCTGATTGAGAAACTAAGTCCCTTGTGTCTTTCCAACATTTTGTTGGCCCATAAAGATAAGCTTAACTGAAAGATTTGATTGAGGGATGCCTTCACAATGAGACAAATTGTCTGTTTTCCTTTGGATATTAAGAATTGGTGTTATTGATACTGTTGCCCCAAAGGTGCTTTTTCGGGAGGCAACTGGACTTTCTGGTTTTTCTTTGAAGACGTTTCACTTCTCATCCAAGAAGCTTCTTCAGCCCCTAACAGGATAGTGGAAAATGGAAGGATTTATATTCCTTGCAGACAGTTGGTCATTTGCATCCTTTATAGAGGGTCATTGAAGCACTTGGAGGTTTTTATCTGTGTCCTCAGGGTCACCTGAGTAGTGCTCCTGGTTCCTATAGTCTGCAATTTTTCCTCTGGAAACCCATTCCTACTCCCACACCATTCAAAGGATGCTAATCCCAAATTGTATGGCTAAAAGTCTGTAGAGATTCTCAGTCATCCAGGTCATGGTTATCCCAAAGAAGCTTCTTGGATGAGAAGTGAAAGATCTTCAAAGAAAAACAGGAAAGTCCAGTTGCCTCCTGAAAAAGCAACTTTGGGATAACCATGACCTGGATAACTGAGAAGACTTTTAGCCATACAATTTGGGATTAACACCCTTTGAATGGATTTTGGGACAACCGTAGCCTGGATGACTGAGAATCTCTACAGACTTGATACTGTTCTTCCTAGTGAAAGAACAATTTGACAATAGTGAAGCATTCTCCTCAAGAAGCTCCAGATTACTTTCCCACAGCATCTCAGAGCATTTTAAAATCATCATCTCAGAGCATTTAAAAACCATCATCATCATCATCATCATCATCATTTCTGTCAAATAGCTTGTTAAAGACACCAGAAATTAAAGGAACAGGGCCAGAGTTGTATAAGAGTGAGTGTATTTGTGTATTTAAGTGTAATAAATAAATGAATAGGTCAGGAAAAAATCAAGCTAAGTTTCTGTTTTGGAACATGAATTCATAGTCTCAACATTTTAGATTTCTTCTTTTCAAATATAATTAATTGGCTTTTTGCCTCCATGTACCATTTTGTCTCTGCTACTATTACTCATTTGTCACTCATCCTTAAACTTCACTCTGCTCTTCCTCTCAATAATTAGAAATTGCAATTCTACCAGTTGAGTAGGAGGTATATTAGAACATTTCATCCAACAGACATGCCTTCATGCACATATAAACAGTTTGCAGGATTTGACACCCCCCCAAAAAAAAACAGCAGAAGGGTAGCACAGTATTACTTTTAAAGAATATATTTGAGATGATCAAGTTGACTTTTTTAGGTCCCATCAGAACTAGACATTACTAAACACAAATGGTTTTGATTCTAAGTGCAAGTTTGTGCATGTTCAAGAAGGAATTTCCAAGTGCATTGAAGCATAGTTCCAGTTAGTAAACTTAGCTGATGGGGCATGCCTTTCTGTGTTACAACATGACTAAGCTTATTCTGGCAAACATTCAAAGAGGTTACATTGTGTGGTGTAACAGTGGCTTTTTTTCCTATATTGCTGGAAGGAAACAAATGTTAGTAAATAGTCAATATTGATTAAAACGATGTCATCTATATCATATTGTGTCTCTATGTGTATGCCTATGTGCAATTTCAAAGATTATCTTCCCTTAAAGAATGAGACTCCGAGGGTCATCATGCCTTTGAAGATCAACACAGTTTTTGAATTGCATAACCTTGATCTGAGAGTTGCTAATGGAAGAATAGTAGGCTTGTGTTACGCAGAGCCAGGGCCATATCTTGTGTTGGGTCAGAACTATGTCTCAAATAGCATTTATTTTTATACAAGGAAGTACCTTTGTATTGGAGAAGGTATGATGTAATTGGACTAGACAGCAATTCCAGAAACCTATAAAAAAAAGTAATTGTTTGAAAACATAATCAACATTGTTAATTTATTTCTTACATTTGCAAAAAAAATTGCCGAAAATGCTATTTCATCTCGTACTCTGTATATATTCGGACTGATCTACAAAGGGAATGATAAATGAAACCTTGCTCACAGATATTTTGCTGAAAATATATTAAAAGTAGCTGGATGGGGTTGTGATCTGAAGAGTATGTAGGAAGTTGTGTAGGTTATAGGAAAATGAGGTGAGCTCCAGCTTTGTCATTCATGAGTTTCAGAACTTTAAATATGCTGATAGGTTTGGAAAGTGAACAAGAGCTCTCTCTATAATTTTGAGAATGGTTTGTTTTTCTTAACTAATTTTAAATAAATACTATGTGATCACTGTATGACTAAAGGTAAACCATGTGTACACAGCATTTATATTTGGAAAGGAAAATCAATTTTGACTGCAAGCTTTTTGGAATGGAAATGAATGACTTTCTCAAGATGAAGAAACTTTGAATCATCATTCTTTTATTATGACTTTACTCTTAAAACAACTAGTCCAGTGAAGGCTGCATACTTCTGACATAAAGTGTACATTGATTTCTGTTGAAAAACAGAAGAGAAGCTATATTCAGCAGTATTGCCTTGCCAGTTTTAAAAAAATGTAAAGAAAAAATAGTATAAAGAATTATTTCCGGTCCCCTTTGCCTGCTTGCAAAGGTCAGAGTTAAGGTTATTGCCATGGATTTATAAGGAAACTCATATTACAACTGTCTGGACTATACCTGGCTTGAAGATAAATCAGCCCAGTAAATTTCCACTGCTGCCAGTTCTTTAACCTTCATAAGTAGAAATGTTCAACCCAGGTCCTATGCTTTTTCAAAAAAATGGTCTCAATGCCTACACAATCAATTTTTTTCCCCATTCAGGTTCTGATGTTCTTAGCTCTTAAGGAAGGTTTTTAAGATTACTCTTCTGGACAGCACAACATAATGACAAACAGGAAATGCACAGCTGTTCTTAATATTATTTCTTATTTTTCCTTAAAAAACAAACAAAAACTTAAAGTTGCATAGATCGATATTACTCTGAGAGGACACTGAATTCCCACTGATGATTTTTTTCTTACTTCAAGAAAGAGAGAGAGGGGGGGAGAATAAAGGAATTCATTGTGTCATATAATGTATTAAGTCTTGGGGCGTAACTTCACTAATAGGTTCTTGACTGTGGCTTTCATGAATTTCAGGATCATTCTGTTCAATAGCAGCTATTTCTTGACGCAGAAGAAGATATTTCTGGGAATGGAATCAACTTCTGGGCATCTAGAAAGCTTTGGAATAGTTGGGTCTGCTATTTAGAGCAAGTTTCCCAGTAGAAATACTACTCTTTCCTACCTCAGATGGGATGATGTAAGAAAGCTTAGCTATGTGAGAAGGATCAACTGTACCTTATGTCTTCTTCCCACAAGTGTCAGGACTTTGGAAACGGGAGTTAAAGAGTTGAGGTGAAATTGCCGCATAAATGTTTGCCTTTTGACCTTCACGGGAAGAAGCAGCGCCACAGTGCAGTAGTTCATATATTAACAGATAATGTAAGCACCACTTTATGGATTCACAAAGAAGGTACATAAATGCCTGTGTTTTTAAGAAGAAAAAATACACAATTATAATGTTTATTTTTATTTCCTGTTCCTGGTTTTCTTTCAAGTCACTTGGTCTGACCCTTGGCACTATTGTCTTACATTATCTTATGGGGGGAACATTGGTTGCAAATTAAGTTACTATCTTAAGTTACAAATTAATTCAATTTCTTTTGAAAATGAATACAAACTAAGTCAATGGCAATCAAATACATCCAGTTCTTTTCCACATAGATAATATTTGCAGTTTTGGTATATGAGCTTTCTTTTTGTGTAAATTCCAACAGATAACATACAGGGACAAAATGCGATCCCTCTGGCTCTTTCAGCAGGATTTGTGCCTAGCTTCATTGTTTTGCAACAACAGTACAAACACTGTACCAAGGCCACTGAGAATTTTGCTTCATGTCTCTGTCTCCTGCTGAGCAGGCTATTTGGATTGTTGGAGAAGAGCAAATACTTCCAGCGATAATCCAAAGATTTTGTTCCTCCCCTACTGGTCTTTTCCTGAGACGAATATATTTGCTGAAAATCAGATCCATTTTTTTTAAAAAGAAAATCTTAGACTGGAGTGTTATTTTCAGTGTAACACTCCAATTTAAAACAAAGCAGAAAAAGAAAGGTCCTGATTTTTTAAAAAAAACTGCCTTTCATCTGAAATAAGGATAAGGGCTGCTATCTTAGTTGATTCTGAAATGACAATGCATGTTAAGCAATAGCAGTTTACATGGACTATTCAAGACTATTTCAAATGCAGTCAATTTGTTACCAAAACGTTATATGTTATTTAGTTCTTCTCTCCAGTTACTGAAATCCATACAACCCAGGAATGTGTCACAGCCTTATCCCATCCTACAGAGTCAGAGTCTAGGAGTGTGAGACAGGGTGGGGGAACACAGTTATATCGCCCAGCATCCACCGCAGTATCTTAGCAATGTGGAGAAGTTAGTGTGTTGTATGACATACTTCCAGTGACTTTATCATTGTATAAGGATGATGGACTTATTAGATATGTCCTGCACTGAGAATTATAACAGCAGCTCAGAATTAAAATACCTGGTCTGTATGAGGTTTTTTTTATGAAACTTGCTCCAAGTTAAGTTGTAAGCATCTGTTCTCATGATAAATTCCATTCTATTCCAAAAGGTTCAGACACAAAATTAAAGGAAAACCTGACCTGTTAATCAAGTGGCACTGGCCGAGACAAAAAGCATTTGCTTATTTCCCCATTCAGTGGGCTTTTGAACTTGCTCCATTTTGTCTTACCTTTTGTGTTTGCCCCATTGGCACTCATCCCCTTGTTCTGGGCCTTGGTTAGAACTCCAGAACATAAATATCCAAGTTATGATTAAGGAATTATATACCAAACTAGGACCAATTGAGCTAGATACAGTGTAGATTCAGGTTAATGTTATGATCTGAAGTCTGTGCGCATTTGTCTATGTGAAACTTCCTGATCAGAGAGACTAGCAGCTGAGATCTTCAGAACTAATCTCCCTGTCTTCTCTTTTTCCCTATCTCTGTGCTTTTCCATTTCCATCTAGTTCTCTAACTTTGGTATACATAATAAAGATTCAAATTCTTAATGAATCAACGACATATGGGGGAGCTTTAACCACTGGACCAAAATGACTCTTTTTAGCACAAATCTTTCAGTTCAAACAGTTACCAAAAGAAGGAGAGTTACTACTTACCTCTTCCTAAGTGAACCAAGTTTGAGAAAGATTTATTTGAAGACAAGTGGCTGATGATAACACTTGTTGAATCTGGTACTCCTATGAAGCTGTACTCCTATGTAGAAGAAGGAAACAGGATCAGGAGTGGAACATTTAGAGATCTTCTTCATGGGAACAAGCAGGACATAGTCTCCACATTCTGTGCCCCATTACTGCTTCTCTATTTTAAAAGGTATCATTCAAGGAAATCTCATGTTCCATATCTCTCAGACTAATAAGCCTCTGATCAGGTGTAGTTATTTTTACTGAACTAGAGATGAAACCAGGACCTGAGTCAACAGAAACCTATATACCAGTGATGGCGAACATTTTTTTGCTCGGGTGCCAAAAGGGCATGTGGCATCTGATAGCGCATGCATGCATGCCCACACCCACAATGCAATGCCATTCACCCGTACATGTGCACACAACCCCTTTCACATGCATGCAGGCCTCACTGAAATTTTTGGACTTCCAGTAGACACCTTGGGCCATTTTTTGCCCTCCCAGGCTTCCTCCTGAAGCCTGGGGAGAGCAAAAAACAGCCCAAAGGGCCCACCAGAAGTTTGTTTCTGAACTTCTGGCAGGCCTGTGGGGCCCATTTTTGCCATCCACAGGCTCTGGAGGCTTTCCTGAAGCCTTGGAAGGGCAAAAAACAGCCTCTCCCACCCTCCAGAAGGCCGAAAATCAGCTGGCCAGTGTGCGCATGCGCGTTGGAGCTGACATAGGGCAATGTCCCACGAGCCCTCAAACATGGCTCCGTGTGCCACCTATGGCAGGCATGCCATAGGTTTGCCATCACAGCTATATACATTTATGCATTTTGGATTACATTTGCACATGCTTCTATTTTTTTTAAACTTTCCTTCCAAAAGTAGGGATTTGGGTGACATTCATTGGGTGATTATTCGTTACATACATTCTTCAGCCAAAATTAAATACTTTTTAGGACTTTTCCATATGCAGTCTTTGACCAGCTGCCATTCCCCAAGATAGTGGTTAATTTTAAAAGTTGAGTCAGTTCTTCTAAAAGCACCACAAGCTGGATTTACTTTCCTTCCTTCCCTCGTAAAGGTTATGTTTTGTGGGAACCCTGTTAAGTTTGCTCCTCCTTCTCCATGCCTCACAGCATTTGGACACATGCTTACCCATCTCTTGCATTCTCTAACTGCTGCAATCGATTCTAGGAAAGGGATAGCCTATCAGTGAAGTTGATCTTAAACCTTCTCATTAGTTTCTACTCACTTTCACAATACTTATATAAAAAAGACAAGCCTGCTTGATTTTCCTTATTTATATAAGCAGGAGTTAGCAGCAAACATAGTCTCAATCCTACTTGCTTTCTCGTCAGCTTCATAATCCTGGTAAAAGCAGTACTTAGCTTGATTTTCCCTGCTTCATCTCACTTTCCAGCTCCATGGACTAAGGGTGTGGCTACTTTTCTTCTTCCACACATAGCTAGAGGTTTTTATATTATATGCTATAATCATGGTTAAAGCTATTGTGAATCCAGCTGCAAAAAAAATGCCCCCTGCCAGGCTGTCCTTCCTGCATCACAACTAGCAAAGGCTTTTTAACAAAAAATAAATAAACAATAAACAGAATGGTGCTTTCTCCTTAACAATTGCAAAGACTTGTTGTGTTGTTGTAAATGGCCAGCCGCAGCCACACAATGAAAATGTGAATGGGAGATGGGTTCTAGGATTTTTCTCTTTGTTTTTTTGCGGAATGGAGGCAAGAAGGCCTTTGCTGCTGAGGGGCAGGGATAGTTCAATGGCAAAACACTAATTTTTAAGAAAATAAAAACTCTGATCATTTGCAAGGAGAAGAATTCAGCATTCAAGTTCTCAAGCTTTTAAGGCTGGAAGAAATGAAACCACTGGAACTGAAGAGTAATAGAAATTTGGGCAAAGATGATGGTGAGAGTGAATATTTAATCACCTTGTGGTGTGAGAGTGAGAGAGGTATTATAGATAGACCATTTGTCCATAAAATGGTTGTATCTGGGCATCTGGGCTCCTGCCTTTGTTAAGAAAAATATTTAAGCTAGAATTTTGCCATCTATTTCAAAGGCTCTTCAGAAGTCTCTTTGAATTCTCTTCTTTTCAAATAGAAGTTGGGCAGGCTCAAACTATTAAAATCTTGGGAGGTGAGTTTTCTGTCTTTCAATCACTTCAGTTTCAATTTATTTCTTCCATGGTGTCTGAAACCTTGAGAAAAAGAAAAAAGTCAGCTGCAAGGTCAAGTGTGCTGTCACTGATTTAACAGATGTTTGATCACAACCAGAAGTTTAAACATCTTGAACAGACAACTGTCACCCTATAAGTAGAAGAATAAGAATATCTGTAGTACATTTTCACGCTAAAGAACCTCTATAGATATTAACAGATTTTATTCAGTACTGGAACTCATTTCCTTCTAACAAGCCTTATGTCCAGCAGCAATCTTTCCCATGACTGTCTAATCTAAACCAATAATTCTCAACCTTTCCCTTCTTGGATCCTGCTCATTTTATTAAAAATTCAGCCAAAAGGGGATATAAGTTTAAATGCATTCTGAAGGTCAGGAAACCACTTACCGAGACAATAAAATAAAGCAAAAATATTTAAATAATCTTATGTCCCAATTCAGACTTGCTTTTTTTCTTGTTTCTTCTCCTTTCCAGTAAAAGAAAATTTGTAAATTGGGTTTTGCTGTAAAGATAAAATATTTCTTGCAGAAGGGGATAGGAGGAGACATTTTTAATTTTTTTAAAAGGGGGGGGGGACTTCCAAAGAACAGAGGCAAATCTAATTTACACCAATCCATTTGCTGTACTTCTCTGCATCTTTTTATCCTTGTCTGCCATCTTTGCTTCTATCACATCCATATGCCACCTAAAGAACTGTCATTATTCTCTAAATTTCTCACATTACTTTCTTTAAGGATCTCATTAACTTCATCCATCCACCTCCCTTAGTCTTCCCCTTCATCTTGACCCCTTCATTCTTCCTTCATATATCTTCAATCAATTTCTTTATAATCACTTCATTGGCTTTGCTTCTTTTGTGTTAGACACTGACTTTTGAATTCAATCCATATTCATTCATCACTCATTTATACTTGACCTTATTTCTTCTTGCTTAATTATATCCACTGTTTAAGTAGCCCATTTGATTGCATTTAACTTCTATGTCTCTTGACATACTCAACTCTCATTTCCATATAAGTGGACAAAAGCATACTTCTACAGATAGCCTTTCCCCCCCTTTTACATTCATTTTTTTCTAGACAAAACATATATTAGCCACTGTTTTCTGCATCATAAATGTTCTGTATCTATTTCCCTATCCTTGGTAAACATCCTACCAGGATATACAGATTCATCTCCTTCATATTTTTTTTGCCATTTATATACAACTTGAAAACATTCAATCCATTTTCCATTCAAATGCAATTGTCTTGGTCTCTGAAACATTGTTAGAGCCATGCTCATGACTGCTTTTTGCAGCAGTAATGTGTGGTTTTACCTGCATACAAAATTTTGCATATGTTCACATCCACAACTGACACAACATTAAAAGCACCACACGTTATACACAGTACACATTTATCAATAAATATATTAAGCAATGAGTGGAATTTTTACACTTGTTGTCTTACTATGTGGTTAGTGTTGAACTATTCACTATGTACTACATTTATTCTTATATATGCTTTATTTCCATCAAAAAACACTCTTGTGGGATTCGGCAATCAGTTCCAATTCCAAAATCCACAAAGTTTTAATATATTTATATATTCATACATGGCTGAAGAACAAATCTCCGATCTGCTCATTCCCTCCTTGGCATAAAGCCAGACTGTATCTCTGAAAATTTTGCTCAGTGTCACCTCTCATAACATTTCCATTGAGACTTTATTACAGACCTTCTGGTTACTCTGAAAAAAAATATCCACATAACCCCCCCCCCCCCTTGCTATATTTTCCTTTGCGAACTGGAATGTTAACAGTATTCTTGAAATTACCAAATACAGTTACAGACTTCCCATGAACACTGAGAAAGTTGGATAGCCACTTCACGATCAAATCAGATTCATCATTTAATGTTTCTCCTGTTACACCAACTACTCTTTCAGTTTTTTCAATGTTTTCACAGCAATTTTTTTTACTTTGCTTTTAGCAACTTTTACTCCATTTTTCCTTACATACTGATATTTATACTATTTGTGTCATTTACTCTTCAACATTTCATCCTCACTGAAAATATTTCTTCCAACCTTCCCTCACATTAATTTCATCACCAATAATTTCCTCAATTTTCTTCTTAGATTGTTAGTCTATGAGAGGTCCCTTGTTGAGCCTTTTTCATCCATTTCTAAATCATTTTTATTTCATCAATATTGATATATTTTCTTTTATTTCTTTCTTGTTCTCTTTTATTATATACTTTGCAACCATCTTTTTTCTTCCTTGTACAATATAATTCCCCTGTCTTCATTTTTACAGCAGTGCTTCCCTTTTATGCATTATTTCTCTTCCACAGTCTCTTTCACATCATTATTTCACCATGTTTTTTCATACTTTCCTTTAGCATAGCACACTTCTATGGCATTCTATAATGTTGATGCTGTTCACCAAACCATCATTTACATTCAGTTTTGAATCTCCAAATGGCCTAATCATTTTTGTATTCTGTCATCTTGTTCTTACCTATCTATTTATGGCATTTAAAAGAATGATTCCTCAAGCCCATCCCATTTGTTCAAAAAGTTGTACAGTTTTTCTCCAAAGTCACATGTGAATCTTTAATTAGTACCATTGATTGGAGCGTAATATGTAACTATCATCAGCCTGTGAATTCCTATTTTCTTATTCACCTACTTCAAGATGGCAGCATTGCCTACTTTCTGATTCACAGTTTACCTATTTTATTCTTAATTAAAGGCATGCCTTCACTTCTTCCACTCCATAAGACCAGATCACTTTCATTCAAATCCATAACATCTTTACCTTATCTTAATTTTACATATAATATGCCTGTTTTTCTTTCTTTCATTTAAGGCACTAATTCATGCATCTCTTATGTTCCGACTCACAATCTTCAATATGCTACAATCATCAATGACCTCGTGAACATTGATCTCCTCTGCCCATGATTGACATTTTCACATAATGATTTTTTGAAAGATAGAGTAAATTCATTTATGAACCTTAGTTACCTTATCTTAAGAGCTGTGGGCGCACAGTGGTTAGAATGCAGCATTGCAGGTTAAATCACTGCTCACTCCAGGAGTTTGATCCTGACAAGCTCAAAGTTGACTCGGCCTTCCATCCTTCCAAGGTGAGTAAAATGAGGACCCAGATTGTTGGGGGGTAATAGACTCTGTAAATCCCTTAGAGAGGGCTGTAAAGCACTGTGAAGCTTTATATACGTCTAGGTGCTATTGCTACACTCATGCCATATGCAATATTTCTTGTTAACAGTAAGGATATAGTGCTAGCCATTTTGGATAAGTGTCAGAAGTGGAACCAAAGTTCAGGTTTACCCCGAACATGTTCATGTTATGTTATGTAAGTTAAAATATCTACTTTAAAGATTATTTGCAAGTCAACATATTGTTGTCCCATCTCTGCAAGGGAGAAGGAGGTACCTGCAGTATACTGATGCAGAAATGCCCTCTTGAGGTAATGGCAATGGCAAAGGATGTCTCCTCAACCAAATTCCCCAGCAGTAGCCACTGACTCCTATTGGTTCTCTGTAGTTCCAATTTAAGGATTGCCTTACCTCGCCATCTGAAACAGTTCTTAAGAGATAAGAGAACAGAAGCTACCTTTAAATATAATAAGCATGTTTATGCAGGTAATAACAGATGCCTTAATCTAGAAATTGTTGATTATCTGAGCTCTCACTATTTCTAATTCCAATGGCCTAAATCAGCAGTTCTTTTATGTGTTGAATGAGTATTTTTTCCCCTATACATAGTAATAATAACTGTTCTGCTTCCTAGGACAAGATCCTTTGCTTCACGCTGTGTCTGCTAGACATTTCACTTTGGGAGCCTGGCAAGACAGATGTGGCCTCCAAATTTTTCTTCATGTTGATTAATTCTCTGCCACTGAGGGAAACTTCAGTAAACAGCTTGAATCCAATCCAGGTTCTGGCATCATAGAGACAGCTATTTCTTTTTTAGTTACCCACATGTTCACCATACAATAAATAACCCAGAAATAACATTACACGAGAGACAGGCCGACTGAAACTGTTGTGCATTGGTGGCAAGTTTTTATCCTCTGCCCTCTTCATGTTTTCATTCTAATTATTATTATGACTAGATACTTAGCCTTAGGTGTGCTGAGGAAATCAGTATGACTCATCTGTCGAGTGCTGGCAAATGCTGGGGTGGATGTTGTCCTGGTGGGTTAATCATTCCCAACTTTGCCTTAAAGATTTGCTAATTCCTATAGCTGTGCAAAGCAGCTATTGTGGGCTTAGTGGGTGACTTCTCTGATGGAATAGCCTTTTGGCAATGTCGCTTATAAACTGGGTCATGAAATTAGAGAAAACAATAGCTGTCTTGAGGAGAGGAGCCTGGCACACAGCATACATTGTCAGTAACGATCGTCTGAGCTTCATTTGGTGCCATTCTTTATGCGACTTCTCTTAGTGTCAGATTCTTTCACTTTTTATATTATTGTTATTATTCAATCCTCCAAGCTGCAATATCTTCTACAGTAGAGTGATTTTGCTACCCTGGCATCTTTCCCCTAATTTTCTGGACGGGAACAAACTATTGGCACATCTCACACAAGTACGACTGCAGTGGTTGTTAATTCCCTCTCCCTCAAATACCCACATATAATTCTGTGTTTCTTTTCTGTACAATACCTAATATTTGAGGGGGAGAGGAGAACAGGATCCGTTACCAGGATTTAAGGAAGTCATCCTCCTTAAAGTCATTTTGGGAAGGTTGAATCACAGTATGTACTGGCAACCATTGGCACCAAATGAGCCCCCCCTGGCAAATGATGAGAAACTTGTGGCCTACATGCAGCTTCCCAACTCCAAAGGAGCTGCATTCTGTAATGAGATCTCTCCTCCTCCTCCTCTTTTTCCTTGAGCACCAGAATAATGATAGCACTGGGTATATTCAGACTGAAGTAGGCATACCATAACTATTTTGAGATGTTGAAAACAACATGCATCTGGCTTTGGAAGCCTGCTGTTTTCAAAAGGCCATGCCCTTCTCCATCAGCCCCTGATTTTGCCGAGCAGAGAAAATGGGGACCGTCTTGAGGCTTCCCCAGCTTGATGCTCTTGAAGTATCCCCAGTGGTGTGCCTATAGCTAGAATGTAATCTGCACGCTTGACCCAATGTGTCCTTGAACTTCAACTTTTTTTGAAAGAGTTGTTTAAGTTTCAAGGCCTAATTGAATGCTCTTCCTTGCTCTTTTCCTAACAAATCAGTGATGCCCATGCTATGCCCAAGGTAAACGATCTCAAATGAGAACACATAAACATCTGAACATGAGGGAGATGCAGTGACATAGTGTTTATGTTAATGATACCTATTGATCTCTTTGTTCTACTTCAATATATTTACCCTTTTTCCCTAATTCTAAAATATTTTATGCAGAGAATGTTATTTTAAAGGCCCTTGAAGTAACTTTAAGTAGTTTAATTTTGCAGACTAAGAGGTACACTGTGTAATACTTGTATGTAGCAAAGTGATTGGATCCAGGGCCAATCTGTATCTTGTGTTATCTTGTTAAAACAATGAGATCAGGCCTTAAAGGTCAGTATATACCACTCAGCTTTCAGTAGTATCGTCCTACTGGATGTAAGGGTTGAAGCAGAAACCAGGTCAGAGAAGGGCACTGTTAAATGCTGAGCAGGTCCATGCCAACCCCAAGGCTGGGAAAGGAATGGCTAGAGTGGCTAGAGTCTGTTAAGATGAAAATGCATAAGATTTAATCCCTGAGGATGGCAGAGATATGGATTTGATTTCTATATTCTGTCTCTCTCTGTTCTTCTGCATATACTGTGTATGACTTCTTTCTAGGTTACAATGAAGACATTGAAATCACTGAAGTTTTTGCTACTAATTCATGAATGTGAGGTTGAGTTTCCAGAATAATAATTATAACAATGCTTGATTCTGTGTGGTCCCAGAAATATGAAGCTTAAATGACTAACCTAGATAGGCAACTGCACCTATCCTCATTGTCCAGTTTTCTCATGGTTAGAATGGGCGGGCAATCATTTCTGAAGGGCAGAGACAGATGGCACCACTCTCTATTAATCCCCTATTCACCTTCAAATGAAACATGCTTACAGTATGTTTCTCTGCTGTATTTTGGACACCATTCTCCCTTTTATATTGTCTTGAATCCTTCTGTCCATTTTAGCTGCAACTAGAGCAGGTTCTCCAACTTGGCAACTTTAAGACTTGTGGACTTCAACTCCCATAATTCCTCATTACCATGCTGGCTGAGGAATTCTGGGAGTTGATGTCCACAAGTTTTAAAGTTGCTCAGTTTGGAAACCCATCAGCTAGAGCATTTCAGTTTAGGCTAATCTCAGCAATGTTTCAGCTACTTTTCAAAGGCAAAGTTGCCTCTTCAACCTAGTCAGTGCTTAACCCTGCATTCTAATAGCTGCTATATCTCTTTTCCCTCCCTCGTCTCTCAAATAGCATAGCAGTTAAGATCTTCACTTAGATACAGAAAGTTGCCAGTTTAAAACCTAACAAACATTGTTTAATTACAGTTTTCCTTTAAAAAAAATCTAGGAGTTTGCTTTTTAAAAAAATTCAGATACCTGAAGCAGAAAAGTGTCAGCTGCAGCTCCCAGACAGAAAAGATTATGTGGCCTCTTTCTTAGTTTTGTTGACTTCTCTAATATTGCTACTGGAATGGATGAATTGTGTTAGAAGAGCTCTTGAGTTTTATGGTTTAGACACCTGTCTGCTATTAACAAAAGTGAGCTCACTTAATGTCACATGAGCCATGAAATAACCTTCCAGCAGTCACCTCTCCAGACAGGGTTAGAGCCAAAGATATAAGAGATTGAAAAAGTCAGTATCTTACTGCCAAACTTCTAAATCATCCAGTGCTTATTGCCAAATTATTTTTGGTATGATTCTGAATATACTTCGGCTTCAGGAGTTGTAGGTTGCTCCCTTATATGGCCATGATTTATGAACATTATTGCAGCATTGTCCCACCGACCATCACTGAAACTGTACTGAATATTAATTTAAAAGTTGTGTATGTTTCATTGAGATTGATGCCACTTTTCTATCTTTGAGACCTATTTTCAATTACACGTGTGTCATCAAAATCCAAGGAAAAAAAATAGTTGTTCCCATTTTACACGTATTTCATATTTGCACCAGTACCTAGAATGTTTTTACTTGAATGTCATCTTACAGCAAATATGTGTTCTCAATAAGCTCTTGAGCTGCCTCACTGCAGAATAGATGAAAAACACTGCTGTCACGTAGAACTTCCAATAACTTTTATTCCTGACTTTGACTTAATTCAATACATTTTTTTCCAGAAGAAAATTGGGTGAAGTAAGATTATATTGTATTTTCTTTAATAGAAGAGTTTGTAACAAACACAGCATCATCTTTGCCAATTCTGCAGTCTTGAACTCAGTCTCCCTGAACAACTAGATCTGGTGTTTGGCAGCGGCCAAAATCATTTGTTAGATATCCAGCTCTCTTGCACTGCACTCATTATCTGTAAGCTAGAAAGCAGCTTCAGATCCTGAGAGTAAATAGCAATAGCAATAGCAGTTAGACTTATATACCGCTTCATAGGGCTTTCAGCCCTCTCTAAGCGGTTTACAGAGCCAGCATATTGCCCCCACAGTCTGGGTCCTCATTTTACCCACCTCAGAAGTATGGAAGGCTGAGTCAACCTTGAGCCGGTGAGATTTGAACCGCCGAACTGCAGCTAACTGCAGCTAACAGTCAGCTGAAGTGGCTGCAGTACTGCACTCTAACCACTGCGCCACCTCAGCTCGGTAAAACCTGCCTGACCTGACATCTAGAACCAATTCATGATTCAGAATCTTCCTGGTATCGTGAATAATATTTAATACCATCAATTTCATCAAAAAGCAGGAAAAGGCCCTGCCTAGTGTTAATGAGAGCAGGATGGCCATATGTTCTCTTTTCCTGGAAACATTTCTCCATTTGAAGAGTATCCTATACAAATCCAATTTAAATATAGAAGGGTTAATAAACAAGGATAAACCATGGTGTAAAGGTTATCCTGAAAAATAAGCAAGCAAAGCAGAAGCCTGAGTCCTTTGGTTATTTTTTTTTTTACTACAATGAGATATATTTTCCTGTGCAATATGGCAACCAGATCTGTTTTATGAAATTAAAGGATCATGGTGTAGCAGCAAAGACAGACAAATAACAGTTATTTCTAAAAATTTGTATCCATGCAGTAAAATTAACATAAACAAATATTATGCAAGTCAATTTTTATCTCCTTCCTGGGTAAGTGTCCCCACCCCCATTTGTGGCAATAGTCTCGATCGACTGACAATTTATGGTAGTATAGTTATTCTAATAAAATATACAACTTCCTTCTCTTTTGTTTCTAGGCTTGGCCTTACTCAGAACTAGTTGCCTGCCTCAGTATCAACTCATTATCAGGCAAGGTTGAATGTGGACCAAAACATTGGCATGGAGTTAAAGTATCAGATTCATGGCAATGTCCCTACAAATAGATACTTAGATATTGGGCAGCCCCCTTACTTATGTAGGAGGGAATGCCTGGAGCCCTGGGTTTCAGGCAAACTCTACAGCAACTAAATGCATTTGAAGTGGCTCTCATTTTCTTTAGTCTCTGTACTCCTTGACTATATCCACATTGCCATACACACCGAGAGTAACCCGTTGGTTAGCAGAACATGCTCTCTTGTCAGCAAGATGGCTGGAAGAAATTTTGCAGTCTGCCTGGGAGGTTTTTGCTGAATAACTTGCAAGAAGATAGACCTGTATTTGTTTTAGGACATTTCCTGCATTTCTAGTCATACCAAAAGTGAGGAAGAAGTTACCCTATGGATGTACTGTTAACATACACTACCTATGACATGTAGCAGAAAACGGTGGTATTGGGTACAATGAATTCTACTAATCTGTTTGGAAACCCCCAGTGGTGGAACACCCACAACTAATTTTCTTTCTGTCTTTTTTTATTTCAGTGAACTCTGGCGATGGCATTGACTACAGCCAGCAGAAGCGAGAAAATATTGGAGACTTGATTCAAGAGACACTGGAAGCTTTTGAGCGCTATGGTGGTGAAGATGCTTACATAAACATAAAATACATGGTCCCAACTTATCAGTCATGCCTGTTAAATTAACAAGAATGATGCCACGAGCACTTTCCAGCTCAGTCTAATGTTTTGGTACTCATTCCACACCCCCACACCCCCCAACATACTAAAAAAGCAGCTTCTGGGACCTTAAACTCTTTAGCTCTTCAGTACAAATGTGAGCCTGTCTTTCCAATGCATAAATAGTGCCTGTTTCTTGGATTACAATGGTGTGCTGTGCTTATTTGTTTGGTGAAAGAATTGCTTCTTTATCACAAAAGCAGAGCGGAGTGGGTGTCAGAGTCAAACCTTCATTTGTACGGACAATAAAACTATAATTTTCATACGCAATTCGGCAATTGCTCTTCTGTGTCCGCTTGCCCTGGAGGCGATGTCCCAGGCTGTAACAAGGAGAGTTTATGCTGACTGCTTAATAGGAGAAACAATCGTTCAGCAGTGGTTCTCTAGCAGCTGGGCAGAATAATGGGCCCCGACTTACAATAAAACTGTTGAGCATCTCTATGAATTACAGGAGGGACTTTTGTGCAGCCCATTAGAAAGCGCCTTCATAAATGTAATTAATGAGTCAAACACACGTGTCATCCAAGCTTCCAGGTGTTTGCCTTTTTTCCAAAAACAGAATGCCTTCTTATTTCTTTCTTTCTCTCCCCTTTTTTAAAATAGCAACATGGCAAGAAAGGAAAATGGATCTGCCTGAAAGCAAAATTTTATAGTAACAGTGTTGCCCTGTGATTTGTCTTGAAAGGCAATAGGTCTTTGCAAGAGTTCTAAATCTTTGGGACTGGCTATTTATAGAACTCCTCCTCCAGGTTATCTACTGCTTCTGTTGGCTGAAGCATAAGCACATACCATGTTTATGATGTATAGGTATAACATTTTTTCTCAGATATGACAGACCTGGCTAATGAACTGGCAGCTTATGAAGGGGATCTGGTTCCCCCTAAAAAGGTAGCTGCTGGCTGCTTATACCAAACAAGATTTTTTTTTAATGCCTGGCAGATGCCTCTATCTGGAGGTCATATTTCTGTTTTCCTATAGCACAGGTGTCAAACTCACCACGTCACATTGATACCACGTCACGTATTGCGACAATTTTTGCTTTTTGTGGAGCTGAGGTGGGTGTGGCCTGCATATGACGCATCTGGCCCTTGGGCCACCAGTTTGACACCCCTGTCCTACAATTTCCCAATTCCATAGCCACTGAAGATTGTTCAGAGAGAATCAAGTGCCACCATTTCTGCCATCCTTACCCATGAAATTTTCAAATTAGGTGGGGAATAGAAAGAAAGGCAAATGGTAAACCTACCTATGTTGTGTCCTCATCCAGCTGACAGAAAAACCTTGAGAGTGTTTTACAAATGTAAAAATTAAGAGTCTTGTTTAAAAAAAATGTTTGAAATGATGTTTTTCACAGGCACAACATAACTCAGGAGTGAGAGCCATATGACACCCCCCCCCCAGATATTGCTGAGCTCTGGCTGCCAGCACCCCTAATCAGCACCCCCAATCCTTACAAATAAAAGATTTAGTTCAACTATATCTAGAGAACTTTTGCTATTATTTCTGTTATAGAAGGAATATAACAATGAAGAATACAAATGGGATTTCATGGTCTTTGGATTATAAATTGCAGAGTTTAGAGAAGTGCCTGCATTAGACCATAAGAAAGGCTCTCCACTCCAGCAACTAATCCTTTTCTGTTTTTGAGAACAATGGTGTTTATGTACTTTGCAGCCACCATTCTCAATCCACCCCCCTTGCAAACAATGGCAGTGATGGCTCCAACTTTTCTCTGCAAACCTCTTGTTCCCATTTCTGATACAGAACTACCAGCACTACAGTCAAAGATATTGTGTGAGTTTATGAGGCCAGCAGAACTCTTTCTTCATACTTAAAATCTCCAGTCACAGAAGATTTAATATGTTCGCAACAGAGGATGTAATATAACTATTGGGGTGGCTTGTACGATTGAGGCTGCCTAAGCAATAATAATAAAAAATCCTTGGGGCACAACTTTTCAGGCATGGTTTTTGTGATGGTCCACGTGGGGCACATTCCTACAAATGGAATACTTCAATCATCACCAATGCTGTGTCACAA
Organism: Thamnophis sirtalis; assembly: GCF_051295495.1. NCBI lineage: Eukaryota > Metazoa > Chordata > Lepidosauria > Squamata > Natricidae > Thamnophis > Thamnophis sirtalis. The sequence continues at coordinate 75,374,670 of NW_028261386.1, read as the reverse complement.
CAGAACACTTCTATACTTACCCCAACACAAAAGTATTGTTTACAATGAAAGGAAAAAATGGCATAGATAAACAGTGCTACTAATTTGGAATCACAGGCTGAGTTCGAGTAAGCATGATGATATGACAATCCTTGGTGTTTATAACCACTGAATATATGCTTTTTAGAAACACAATTTATACTAGAAAGTGTCATGAAGTGATTGCCCTCCAGGCAAAATTAAATACTTTGTGCCCTGTGGAATTAAATGGGTGAGATTTAAGCAGCACTTTATCCTCCCATTGAAATGAACGAAATGTAATGTTGCCTGAATTGTTGTGTGTATCAAACAATGCCCAGTTTTTACTGTTGTAGGCTTCATTTATTTATCTTTGAGAACACAGCAATACTGCTGTACACAATCCGATTGCCTTAAATCAGCTATAGAAGCACAAATAACAGTTATTTTGTAGTGAATTTCAAAAATAATCCCTTGAAGAAAAGGCATTTTATTTTTTTGTGTTTTATAATATGTGCCCTGGAAAATACTCTTCTGCTACAATATAGGTAGAAAAGGCCGAAGTGAAAGTCCAAGTTTGTGTTTATTTCTCTCTGTGTGTATGTGTCTCTCTGTGTGTGTAATACAGAAAAGGCCACTCCAAATACAAGCAGCTTGAATAGCGGTCTGGCAATGGGCAGAAAGAATTGTAATCACGGTGCTGGTATGTGCTTCAGTATGTCGCCTCCCCAATATACAGACATACACACACAGAGACATGCACACACTTTGTTCCATGACCTAAAAAGAAGCCAGGACACATCACCTACATAAAAATAGAAGTGGTGAGCAAGAGGAACGGCTGGTCTCTCTTCTTCACTCTGTGGTCATCAACACAGACAGGGCCAAAACAGAAATTCACACTGATTTGAGGGATATGCTCAGAATGGCTCCTTATATTAAAGAAGTGAGTTCCCATGAAATCATAGTATAATCTAGAGAATGATATCATCCAAGCCTACACTTTATAAAATACAATTATATGAATAAACATTTTGGGAAGAGCCTGGGATAATTCAAATGGCTTGCTTTTGTGCAAACTACCAACTTGAGATACAACTTCAACAAAAAAAAGGCATTGCAGAAGGTCAGGAGAGAGCAAGTGAGAAAGAGAGATGCGGGGGGGGGGAATCAAAATTATCAGGGATGTAAGGTAATGGTGTAACAGAACTTTTAAATATAAAGCAAAAAAGGAATCTATGGTTTTTTTTTAAGCACTCCATAGTGCAGTAAAAGTGACAGTTTTGACCTCGGTAGGCTAAATTTCAAGCTCCTCTATAATTTAGCAGAGGAAACTGCATCAGGAAAAGCTTTCTCTTTCAGTTTGGAAGCAGGTGTTAATTCAGCCTCCAAGAAAAGTAGCATTCAGAGTGAATGTTTGCACTGCAGTTATCTGCAAACATCTTGCAGATATCTTGCAATTGCCTTATTCAGAAGTCATCTTCATTGGCTGGATGAGTTCAAGAGGAAATAGGGCCAAACCATAATTCTGTGCTTGGTGCAGTGTGCACTGATTTGCACACACCTCCTCCAGTATCAACAACTTCAAGTCAAACATTTGTGGGAACACACTGTTTATATACACAACTCTGCACAGAAGGGCTTGCCCAACATCTGGAAGCTTTGTAGTGCAGGGTTTGTATTTCCACAGAAACTTACTAAGGCTCCTGCCTGCACATATTCGTACTGTCTGTGCAATTATAAGAGAGTTGGTCCATATGCATTGTACCATGAGTAGGGGCCACACCACCATCTGCTCACTACTGCATACAAATAAGGCTATTATAGAATACGGCTTCTTATAGCTAGTGTAGCACTTCATTCTTGAATCCAATCCTGTAAAACAGCAGCCCCCAATCTTTTGGCCACTAGGACTGGTTTGGTGGAGAGAGGTTTTTTCGTGGACCAGAAGGGTTGTGGTTTCGAGTGCTGCCTACATCCCACAGATGGGGCTTCGCTTGTTTGTGTGGCCCTGTTTCTGCCATGCCACAGCTTGGTGCCTGACCACCAGAGGTGGGTTGCTAATTTTTTTACTACCGGTATGGGCGTGCTCTTGTAATACTTCTGTGCTTGCGCAGAAGTGTCTGAATGGGTGGGCGGAGCCTTCCGCCGTCGCTACTACTGGTTTGCCCAATTCGGGCTAAACCGGCAGCAACCTACCTCTACCATTGGGGACCCCTCTTGTAGAATAAAGAGCACAAATGATTTCATTTTCTAGACAGAAGAAAACATTTTGCTGAAAAGAACAAGAACAGCTTTCCATCTCTAGAAGATTTCTGCCACCAGTAGTTTAGTTTAGTTTAGTTTAGTTTATTTGTCTTGTATGCCGCCCACTCCCGAAGGACTCCGGGCGGCTCACAATAGACAAGGGAAGGGGGATAAATAGACAAAGACAACACTTTAAAAAATGCAACATTCACAGTTTCCGTGGGGCTGGATGTTTCACAAGCCCCCCTGCCTGCTGGAGCAACCAGGACTTGGTGGCTTTGCGGAAGGCCGGGAGGGTAGTAAGGGTCCGGATCTCCACGGGGAGGTCATTCCAGAGGGCTGGAGCTGCAACAGAGAAGGCTCTCCCCCAGGGAGTTGCCAGCCG